>NW_027499042.1:0-124769 GCF_021521415.1 Bidens hawaiensis | reverse complement strand
TTGTGTTTAGCATTATATAGCGTATTTGTATAAACAGGTTGTCACGTATGATTTCATTATGTTTTGGCATTCGTAGTGTTTCCATTTAATATATCAATCACGATAATAATCACCTTTCCTCAGCACGTAGTTTATCATTATGTTTGTAGGAATTTTTCATATATGAAGGTTCAGGTATTTTTCGTTCTGAACCGTTTTCAGATAGATAATGCATATGAATATGCTTTTCACCCCCAAAAGTTTGTAAACAGTTTGAAAAGAGGGGTCATGAAACTCACGATTTTGTAGGCACTCAGTGCGAGATCAGCTCGGGGTACGTTTCCCTTGCTATCACTTAGTCCCTATAGTCCATATTATAATAATATTAATATTTTAATATTATTATAATCTCAGTACTAAACCGGGCTGTATAACTAATCTGGGTATAGCTGAAATGCCCAGAAAGTGGCAATAGGCTTAGGTTGTGATGTTGTTCAATGTCTAATACTTAAAACCGAACTTGGCTCAGATTCCCGTTTTCCCAGCTGGACCAAGTTGTCCGTTTGCGCGTTCAGAAAACAGTTATGGGAAAATAAGCTTGGGTAAATGTATTGTTTAATAAAATGATTAAGTTATAAATAAGGATCACATACTGGGGTCCCGGATTAGCCACGGGGTCCGTTTCCGTTTATTCAGTTTGATTTGAGAAGAAACGCGCACAATCCACCCGGATTGTCCAGGTTTCTCATAGAAAAGTTCGTTTTTACTTAATTAATCCGAAAATATGATTTTTGATCACTCTTGGTGTTTTGATATTCCCGCAGGTTCGCTAGTCCGCGAACTTGCCGGTTTTTATAAAAACTGATTTGTTTAATCTTTAAATTAGCACAATTAATTAACTGTTAATCATTAAATTATGGAAAATTTAACCACTTATCAATTAAAATATGTAGATTTTTATAAAATATTTCTGGAATTTATTTACTGATTTATTAATTTATAAAAATTCATTTTGTCAGCTATATTTCGCCTGAAAATCGTCCGTTTACCCCCAAATAATTTCCAAAAATTCCACAAAAATTCTTGAATGCTAAAATCATATCCCAAAACAATCTATATCAAATCCAGAATGTAAAAAGCTTGTTCAATATTCTTTTCGGCCTAAATTCGGCTATAAAATTTCGCACGAATGCATATGTACAAAACACCTTTAGAATTCTCCAAATGATCTCAAAATTCATATGTGATCACAATAAATCCAAATCTGAGTTCCCAGAAAAATTTCATAATTTTTGAAGTATTTTAGCTATTTTTCCCAAATAAACGTCCCAATTCGGTAATAAATTCGCCAAATATTCTCGGATGGTCGAAAAATTACCAAATTTGAACAGGGACTCAATGACATGGTCCCTGATGTCCCTGAAAAATTTCAAGGCCTAATAATATGCACATAACAACCTTAACCTAAACAGCCCGTAATCGAGTAAATCGGTATTACCTTTGAGGTTTTTGGTTCGTTTTCGCTCTTTTAATCCAATTTTCGGGTTCTTGTGCTACTATGTAAGCTAGGTACAGGTCCTATATCACAAACCAAGCAATATTTCATCAACATAACAGCCCCATAACTTAGGGTTTGGCAAGTGCACAAAAACGAACTTTTGAACCGTAAAAACGCCGTTTCAACCCTTTCATCCGTGTTTATAGGCCAAAAAAAACTATCAAAACAGGTTCCTTACCATGTGTATGATCAAAACATGTTTATGGACCAGTTTTGGGTTTTTACATGGTTAGGAATGATTTTTAGTGACCAATACATGTTTTTATAGTATTAAACAAGTTTAAACAAGTAAACAAGCTACTTATTTAAGCCCCTTACCTTAGGGTTTGAAAGCTTTTGGCTGGAACAGAGCTTATGTCCCAGAGTTTTCAAGAAAATGAGGCTAAAAATATCTTGGATCTAGTTTAAATATGAAAGGAAAACAAAGGGGGGTGGGGTGGCGACTGCGGGCCGGAGCTCCGTGGCTCATTTTGGGCCCATTTTGGCCCAAGTTTCTGAATTCTCAAGCCCAAATACGAAAATTCTGGTCCAAATTTAGTTCGGGTTCGGTTTTTGGCGCGAAAAACTTATCGGGTGCGTTAAACAGCGAAAACGAGTGTTTTTCGGCTAGTTTTGTGTAAAATTATAAAAACATACTATACGTTTGTAAAAATCGAAAATATTTTCACGAATCGCTTAAAACATTTCAAATAAGTGTTTGGTAAGTCTTTTTCGTCTTAACGGATGATACAATGCTTGGTTTGTAACTATCTTTCGCGTTTAAATCTATAGCGGGTAGTTAAACGAGCATGTTTTCGTTAAACTAGTTTGCTATCATACTAAGGCCTTAATATCAGTATGTTGGCTTATAATAGACATATATCTCGTATAGATGGCCCCCTCGGGATATCTGGGTCATAACCAGACCCGTTCAGTTAATCGTTTGTTCGTTACGCAATAAGCGGTTAATCGCTTATTCGATACATGAATACTAAGGTGTACTCGGTTTTGTCACGAGTGTCACATACCCCCCCCCCCCAGTTAAGAAATTTCGTCCCCGAAATTCAATATGCCAATTACGCCCCCTTTAAGGGAAAAAATTTATATTTATTTGTTTCGGAATTCATTCTTCTGTTTCCGAACACGTTGATTCCCCGTTGTGGATTCCACCGAACTTTAATCAATGAAATTTTGTTATGTCGTAACTATTTAATTTTCCCCCGTTCAACATTTTCATGGTTTCCTTTATAGAGTTTAGTTGTATACAAGATTTTAGGTGGTACTAATTTCGTCCTGTTAGTAAGGCACTCGTTTTGATTCGATATATATAAAATATCGGGAATGAGGTAATTTTGTTTAATACGTTACGTGATTAACCTTTGAGGCAATTTTGTACAGTTCCATGTATTTTCAAGTTAACTCGTCGGTTTCATCAACTTAACTATCAGCTTTCAAAAATCGGTAACTTCTCACATATATCGGCATAGTCCTTTTGTTAGCCTCAGGCGGCTTTCAGTTTGTTCTTAATATTACGAGCTTTATTTATGATTCCCCGAAATCAATTCGGATTTTGTATTTTAGGTGTCGCCAGTTTTCAATTTAATAAGTTGGTGGTTTATATTCTTGCTCGTATAATGTAGTATACAGCCGCTTGTATAATATGACAATAACTGTTAGTTTACGAGGATTGAAATTACCGGTCTCACTTCCCTAATGATTGAATAGTTTATTTGATTTGATTGTTTGATAGAGGATTATAGACCGTGCTTAGGCCAATTAGGGATCTAAAATTTCATACACAATTCACCAAGAGTAAGATTTTGTTAAGGCGAGTTTTTTCAGTTGGATAGTTGTTACAATTTGGAAGAAAGTATTCGGAGTGGATTAGTCAGGGAACTATCATTCAGCTTGAATTGCTTTCTCGGGATGTTTAAGGAACACATGTTAAGGGTTCCATTTTAGTTTGTTTCCCCACTTCCAATGGGGTATCTCGAATTGTTGTAGCATCTCCGAGGATCTTTAGTATTCCCCCAGAACTTATAATAGTGCACACTTTACAACATATGAGCCTATGATTCCTTCATAGATTTCGCTTGCATCTTTATACTAGTACTCAGTTTATCCGAACATCTGGCCTGACTTTTCCTTATTCATCACTCAGTTATTAAGGCTATAAAAGTTTAAAGTTCAAGTTTCGGTTACGGACAGTATAGTTTTCCTCATCCGTGTTTCGTCATTGGGGTACTAGGTTTTGTTCCGTGTACGGGATCACTTCTTTATCTAGAAGATGCAGTATAACAGTTCTATTTCTATATATAACCTTCATTTGAACTCAATTAACTAGTCCCATACTGACTATTACACAATGACTCCCCACTTCCACCGGGAGTGCATCGATAGGGAATAGCTAGTTATTTAGGTTAAGAGGGTAGTTTTTCGAGTAATATGGTTAGTATTTATAGTCTTACTTTTGGTGGTTTCTATAGTATACATAATTGTTATTTTACTAGACGGTATATTTTCCAAGGTAATAACTTGTAGGAACGAAACGTCTATCAGTGTCCGTAATAAATAAAACTAAAGTATATTAGGCATTACTATAAACGTACCTGTTACTACATTTGTTCTATCCGGTTTATTCACAATACTTGACCCCTAGTCGAGTTGGACGTCGATGTCGGTCCTTGCCCTTTGTCTTCCCGTCGCAATTGGGTTCAATCTAGGGCAGTCTTTCTTGATGTGCTTCACACTACCACCACTTATAACAGGCATTACGGTTTATTATGGTTTGGTTTTGGTAGACTGGTTGTTGTCGTGTTGGTTGCGGTTGGGGTAGTTGTGAGTCCTGGAGTTGGGTTGGTGGATTTATAGTATTCATAACGGTTCTACAATTTCGGGCATAGTGTCCCACCTTCACACATTTGTGACACACATTGGCCCGACATTCACCAACATGATGATAACCACATTTTCCACATCTAGGCAAATGTCCCGTTATACTTATATCGCTTCACATCGGAATTGATCATAGCGTAATTTTGTATTGCAAGGTGCGCACATTTATTCTGTTGTCTTTCTTGTATTCCTGCTCCATAATTTGTTCGTTTTGTACCAGATGATTCCCCCGGGAATTCTTAACGCACCACTTCTAATCAAATCAGAAGTTACAATGCCTGCTTGTAACACGTCATTTTCGAAAGTTACAGGGCCAGTTGAATTAACCAAACTCCTGACTTCGGGGGCTAAACCCCAAATTGTAGCGTTCAGTACGTTTAGATTCTGGAGTAACTAACCATGGGACTAGACGGGCCAGTTCGTTAAAGCGGTGGGTATACTCCAAGTGATCTGCACCCTTCATTTCTAGATTCCAAATTTCTTGCTCTAATTTCTGAATTTCGTTTATCGGACATAAGTGTTTTATCATAAGATTTTTAAGTTCTGTCCAAGACATACGATTGGTTGCCTCTTGTCCTCGAATTTGCACAACAGTATTCCACCACATTAGCGCGTGGTCTACCAATGTAGAAGTAGCAAATTTGACAATACAATCTGGTGGACAGTTAGTGATATTAATGATGGATTCAGTCTTTTCGATCCAATTTACCAGTCCATTTGGTCCTTCAGTCCCGCTAAATTCCATAGGTTTACATAGCATGAAGTTCTTAAGTTGATATCCGTGTTGCGGGGGATTTTGATTGTTACAACTATTGTTCAAGTTCGGTGAGAGATTATTATTATTGAGAGTAGCATTAGTATTCAACGGGGGAGTATTAGTTGTGATAGTGTCAGTATTTATCGGAGGAGCATTTGTGGTTGTATTAGTATTTGTCGGGGGATTAGTATTTACGGCCGCGTTAGCGTTCGGCACTTGATTTGTATTCATAGTTGTATGGATACCCAGCAGCGAATTGTGCTGCTATTGTCGGAAGTACTGTTTGTAGTTGTCGAGCGATCATCTCGGCTATATTTGCCTCCGAAAACGTGTTTACTTTCTTCGGGGCCGTTCTATAACAATAACCAGTTATCCAACAAGTAACAAAATTCACATATACTAATGATCACAAAAGGAATTACAATAACAAGTAATCAGGTATTTCAATTAACACGTATATATCACCACTGGTTTGTTCTTGAGTTTGAAATACTAAGGATAGTATGTAAAATTAGCCTAGCAAACGCCAACGTTTGCATATATATTAAAAGTTGTCATCTCATGATAAGAAATTTTAACCCAATAGGGGTCAATATTTGTATTAAAAATGCCCAAATCGTCCTCCATATTAGCATAGCGTACCATCATATGCTTGTATGGAGTATTAGAAGCTATACACGACAATACCGTACTATCCTTATCTATCAAAGTACGCGTTATAACAATTATAAATAGTTCACAACTTGTACGACAATTGTTCCGATACGATCCCATTATTGGGAAGCTGTTTTTGTTCGGTCTCTCCCGTAGGTAGATATTTGCTCGTTACGAGTTTAATCAGTATGTTACAATTGGAATGCACGTGTATATTCCACCTGACTTCTGAATGTTTGTTAACTAATATCGTAAAATATGTTCTTTCGCCAGGTCATTCAGTATTCGTAGGCATGTCGGACTTAATAAAAGTAGTAGTTTGCTGGTTGGAGGTAAGTAGGTTCCATTCCAGTAGGGGCACGTCATCATTTCGTGAGCATGAGATTTCTCTCCTATAATAACCAATTAGAATAGCAAAATATAGGAGAGGTTGGAGGTTGTCTTTCATAGATGGTTCGAAGAGTTTGCTAGTTAGGGAGGTTCATCAGAGTTAGTTGTACTGGTGATACGTAAAGGAAATTACTATTATTAATATTTCTTTTTGAAATATTATTAGTACATTATATGTACTGGTAGTAACGATTGCTCATATTATAATTGAAAACTCAGTTTTGGTAATTATCATATTTATAATTTGATAAATCGGGCTCATCACTAGGTATTTCCCCTAGAGATGGTGTTTGTTTCTGAACAACAGAATCGGAAGGATGACCGGAAAATAGTTTAGTTTAGTGTCAAAGAAACGAGTACAAATAAAGGTTAGACCCATGCTGAGAGGTATTATATATATATATATATATATATATATATATATATATTCTTGAAATCATTGTCTATAGAACACACCTCCCATGGTTCTTTCCCGGGCCTTGCATATTAAGTTCCTTAGTGGTTTCGTCACATCACCAGACTTAGTTAAACTTGTTGAAGCATTCTCATATTCCCACTCACAAGCAACACCGGTTCTTCATCTGTCGTAAAGCTACCCGATCTTGACATCTTTCGGTGCAATCGTTAATCAGAAGAAATCGTTACTTGATAGTTTAGATCAGCGTAAATGATATTATTAATTAGTACTGAAACTAAATATTTTATTTGTTATGAGAAGGTATAATATTAATTATAAAAAAAATATACTATAAATTTTGATACGATATAATTTTAATCATAATATGAATTAATATTGAATATAACCGAATATAATATTCGTTACAATAAGATTCAATATCATCGGTAGTACCGTACGTACACATATCCCTATACCTCGACTCAGATAAGCACGTATGTTGCCATTTTTACCTATCAATATGTTCCGCGACTTCTCCCCGAATTCCCTCGTACAAGCAAGTCGGTTATTACGTTCCGGACCATAATAACTCACTTGCCCTCCGAGTTCATCTCGGCATCCATCAGTATCTATCGTTACTCATTTTTAACTTTCCCAGTGATAATCGAGCCTGCGGTTATATTATAGGTATCTTATGGGATAACCTAATTCTCTATAACCAACGGCTCTGATACCAACTTCTGTCACACCCCGTTAAGCGAATTGCGGAAGCGTAAAACGGAAATGCAACAGATACAACTGGTATCAAATACATTGTTCATAAAGAAACATTACTAACTAATTTACAATATATTATATCGTTCTGACATCTTTTACAAACTAGGTGATACAATCAAACCGGTTCTTCAATTACTTTACTTCTAACTCAAATGCCCATGACATCAATCACCAATCAGACACGTAACGCACAGGAAATTACTTCTCATATCTGTTTACCTGAAAAGCATGTTAAAATAGGTCAACTACGAATAGTTTGTGAGTTTCATAAGTTTAACGAAATCAGTTCTACGTACCACACAGTCATAGTTTGTATGTACGCGCGAATGTAAAAATATGTATTTACGTTTGTATAAATATGTACAGCCATATCCTTGTGTGTGCATATGCACACATGTAAGTTTATAATCTGAATTCGAAATTTCGGTAAAATCGTGATTGTTTGTTCGTACTACCTGTTTCCAATTTCCGTGTTTAACCAACCACTGTGGACCCCCTTCCTCCCACAACGGTTCCACATAAACTCAAACATTATATAGTGTACACGCAAATAATTAGTATATTCTACACATAGTATTTCCTACGGCTAATCACATAGCATGTATATAGACACATATACACATATAGTATTTATCACGTATCACCAAATACTGTGGCTCCCATCCGCCCACAATACGCATAATCATATTATTTTCTTAACATTCATGTCATAATCAAGTTAATTCGTTTAATAAGTTGCAGCAGAACTTGGCTCATAGGCCATACTCAACTTTAGTTTAGTAAGTTGCAGCAGAACTTAGCTCATAGGCCATACTCAACTTTAGTTTATAAGTTGCAGCAGAACTTGGCTCATAGGCCATACTCAACTTTAGTTTAGTAAGTTGCAGCAGAACTTGGCTCATAGGCCATACTCAACTTTAGTTTATAAGTTGCAGCAGAACTTGGCTCATAGGCCATACTCAACTTTAGTTTAGTAAGTTACAGCAGAACTTGGCTCATATGCCATACTCAACTTTAGTTTATAAGTTGCAGCAGAACTTGGCTCATAGGCCATACTCAACTTTAGTTTAGTACTATTGTGGCCCCCCTCATGGTCATTACAGACCACGTTATTTCCTCAACCTGTTGTGTTTAGCATTATATAGCGTATTTGTATAAACAGGTTGTCACGTATGATTTCATTATGTTTTGGCATTCGTAGTGTTTCCATTTAATATATCAATCACGATAATAATCACCTTTCCTCAGCACGTAGTTTATCATTATGTTTGTAGGAATTTTTCATATATGAAGGTTCAGGTATTTTTCGTTCTGAACCGTTTTCAGATAGATAATGCATATGAATATGCTTTTCACCCCAAAAGTTTGTAAACAGTTTGAAAAGAGGGGTCATGAAACTCACGATTTTGTAGGCACTCAGTGCGAGATCAGCTCGGGGTACGTTTCCCTTGCTATCACTTAGTCCCTATAGTCCATATTATAATAATATTAATATTTTAATATTATTATAATCTCAGTACTAAACCGGGCTGTATAACTAATCTGGGTATAGCTGAAATGCCCAGAAAGTGGCAATAGGCTTAGGTTGTGATGTTGTTCAATGTCTAATACTTAAAACCGAACTTGGCTCAGATTCCCGTTTTCCCAGCTGGGCCAAGTTGTCCGTTTGCGCGTTCAGAAAACAGTTATGGGAAAATAAGCTTGGGTAAATGTATTGTTTAATAAAATGATTAAGTTATAAATAAGGATCACATACTGGGGTCCCGGATTAGCCACGGGGTCCGTTTCCGTTTATTCAGTTTGATTTTTGAAGAAACGCGCACAATCCACCCGGATTGTCCAGGTTTCTCATAGAAAAGTTCGTTTTTACTTAATTAATCCGAAAATATGATTTTTGATCACTCTTGGTGTTTTGATATTCCCGCAGGTTCGCTAGTCGCGAACTTGCCGGTTTTTATAAAAACTGAATTTGTTTAATCTTTAAATTAGCACAATTAATTAACTGTTAATCATTAAATTATGAAAATTTAACCACTTATCAATTAAAATATGTAGATTTTTATAAAAATATTTCTGGAATTTATTTACTGATTTATTAATTTATAAAAATTCATTTTGTCAGCTATATTTCGCCTGAAAATCGTCCGTTTACTCCAAATAATTTCCAAAAATTCCACAAAAATTCTTGAATGCTAAAATCATGTCCCAAAACAATTTATATCAATTCCAGAATGTAAAAAGCTTGTTCAATATTCTTTTCGGCCCAAATTCGGCTATAAAAATTCGCACGAACGCATATGTACAAAACACCTTTAGAATTCTCCAAATGATCTCAAAATTCATATGTGATCACAATAAATCAAATCTGAGTTCCCAGAAAAATTTCATAATTTTTGAAGTATTTTAGCTATTTTTCCCAAATAAACGTCCCAATTCGGTAATAAATTCTCCAAATATTTTCGGATGGTCGAAAAATTACCAAATTTGAACAGGGACTCAATGACATGGTCCCTGATGTCCCTGAAAAATTTCAAGGCCTAATAATATGCACATAACAACCTTAACCTAAACAGCCCGTAATTGAGTAAATCGGTATTACCTTTGCGGTTTTGGTTCGTTTTCGCTCTCTTAATCCAATTTTCGGGTTCTTGTGCTACTATGTAAGCTAGGTACAGGTCCTATATCACAAACCAAGCAGTATTTCATCAACATAACAGCCCTTAACTTAGGGTTTCAGCTAGTGCACAAAAACGAACTTTTGAACCGTAAAAACGCCGTTTCAACCCTTTCATCCGTGTTTATGGCAAAAAAAAAACTATCAAAACAGGTTCCTTACCATGTGTATGATCAAAACATGTTTATGGACCATTTTTTGGGTTTTTACATGGTTAGGAATGATTTTTAGTGACCAAGACATGTTTTTATGGTATTAAACAAGTTTAAACAAGTAAAAAAGCTACTTATTTAAGCCCCTTACCTTAGGGTTTGAAGGTTTTTGGCTGGAACAGAGCTTATGTCCAGAGTTTTCAAGAAAATGAGGCTAAAAATATCTTGGATCTAGTTTAAATATGAAAGGAAAACAAAGGAGGGTGGGGTGGCGGCTGCGGCCGGAGCTCCATGGGCTCATTTTGGGCCCATTTTGGCCCAAGTTTCTGAATTCTCATGCCCAAATACGAAAAGCCTGGTCCAAATTTAGTTCGGGTTCGGTTTTTGGCGCGAAAAACTTGTCGGGTGCGTTAAACAGCGCGAAAACGAGTGTTTTTCGGCTAGTTTTGTGTAAAATTATAAAAACATACTATACGTTTGTAAAAATCGAAAATATTTTCACGGATCGCTTAAAAATTTTCAAATAAGTGTTTGGTAAGTCTTTTTCATCTTAACGGATGATACAATGCTTGGTTTGTAACTATCTTTCGCGTTTAAATCTATAGCGGGTAGTTAAACGAGCATGTTTTCGTTAAACTAGTTTGCTATCATACTAAGGCCTTAATATCAGTATGTTGGCTTATAATAGACATATATCTCGTATAGATGGCCCCTCGGGATATCTGGGTCATAACCAGACCCGTTCAGTTAATCGTTTGTTCGTTACGCAATAAGCGGTTAATCGCTTATTCGATACATGAATACTAAGGTGTACTCGGTTTTGTCACGAGTGTCACACAATCAGAACAGAGTTTCAAAACTTTAAATTTGACATGGTTTACGGAACATAATTTTGGTAATTATATGCTCTTTAGACCCTCTGTTCTCGATAATGAGATGAAACTGAAAATCGTATATTTTTATTTTTGGTTCAGGCTATCATCTAGAGTTTTTTTCTATCAAAATTCACCATGATAGAGAATTTTCCATCAGTAACTACCACAAAGTTTATGAAATGGACAACGCCAATTATGTGGATTTGTTGGACGCAGAAAGGTTCTGTATATTTTTTACTTTAATGACATAATAAAAAAGTGTAATGACAAGATTACCTTAGTTTTTTCACATGTCTTCTCTGTATTACAAGCATGGAGTGAAGAAGAAGCAATTGATACGTTAGTATGGGTTAAAGGATATAAATGCTCTTGTTTTTTCAATACTAAATGATATATGTTGCAACCTAGTGACCAACAGCCACCATCACCACGAGCAACCTACAGCCACACGGTAGCTACTGCCACCGCAAGCAACCCATAACCACCACCGGTACCACAAGCAACCTATAACTCGTTGTGTTAGAAATCGGGATCGGCTCCGATTTCGGTAGTTTAGGGAGTCTATATTTTGTACGTCGCTAGTTGGGGCTTTTGAAGATGAACGAACGTCGGATTCAGGTTTGGATTTTGTAGAATCGTGTTTGAAGTAAAGGTTTGATGGTGAGTTAGGAGAGGATGAATTCGGCTTAGCTTGGTTTTGATTTTGGCATCCGGGTTTTACCACCAGTGAGCCTTTAGACGAGTGAGTTTCCCCGGAACTGGAGATAACTTGGAAACGGTTAAGGGCTCCGTATGACTTGGTTTGACCAACTAGCAGTGACAATTTGTCATTGGGTCATCCCGTACTGAGTACCTATGTATTCTATGTTTGTTTGTGATTAAAAAAAAAGTATATATACCTCTTACTACATAATGTATAGACAATATATCAAGACAAAAATAAATAAAATATATATGAACTTGGTTGTGCAATTGAGTTTGAATATTGTGCAACAAAAATTTTTACCCTAATTGATAGGAGGGTCATTAGGTGTACAACACATTCTTAACCAATCTGTCGCGTGTTAAGTCTCTAACACCTTCCTCTTCTCTTCTTCCCTCAGAAAAGCCGATACCATATATTGTATGTTTGTAGATACATCGCTGAACGTCATAAATCTAAAAGAGGCTTTGAAGGAAAAAATGATATGTAAACTAAGGAATTGAAGACCTGAATTTAGCTTGACCGTCTTGATTAGTAACTAAGAAATTGAAAACCTGGATTTAGCTTGACTGTCCTGATTAAACATAGTTATGCAACAGTTATAAAATTTAGTAAGGTATGCATTATAGTTTATGAAAAAAGAAAGACCCATATGAGAAAAGGAAAACAGATAGGATAAAAAGATTATCAAATGTTATAACTTTAGGCTTCAACATTGTATTAAAGGATGGATATATTGTATTTTTTTTTGTATTTGAATCACTAGAGGTTTGGATTTGGGAATGGAAAACTTGCCCACCTTTGGTGGGATTGTCTTCTCTTGTAACAAAAGTTACTACTTAATTCATATATATCATATAGTTACACTAAAAAACATTATATTTTCTCTTTCCTGTTTAATTAAATATTTTTTTATACGTTTATCATCATATTTTCTCTCTCTTTCACTCATAGCCACTTTATTAAAATATTAAAAAATTATACAGTATCTACAGTGAAACCTTAAATTTAACTTTCTCATATAAATTTTCTCTCTCCTCTACTCACAACCGTTTATAACCATACCATATAATTTGCAAATCCCCCTCACATAATTTTAGAGAATGCATTGAGAATGCTCTAAGGATCAAAAAATGTTGTTATATGTAATTTGGTATGGTAAAAAGTGTCAAAATCCGGTAGAAAGTCACACTTTGATGTAACTATCTATGCAATTTATTTTTATAGGATTTAACTACTTGTTTCGTAATCTTGTTCTAACGTCTTGCTAGTGTGAATGCTTGGTTAATTTGTTACTTATTTCTATTGTTAAAAAGGAAAAGAATATATATATATATATAGTTATATACCCGAAGTAATAAATAGAATGCAAATAAAAAAAGATAAGATAACCACAAATTACTTTTCAATTTTTACCACTAGAAATCACGAGAAAACCGCAATAAAGAAATTTGTTGGTCAAGAAAAAAATAAGGTTGAAAGACGATTCAAATTTCAAAATCATAAAACACACATGATTCTTATGAATCAAATATTAGTAGAATGGTAGCTACTTCCTACTTGTAAACAAATTCAGGCCTTCAAGAATTTAATAACAAAAATAAAAAATATACATTTTTCTTAAGATAATTTAAATAAAACCACCTTGAATATTATTATTATTATTTTTTTAACAAAAACGGGTCACCCGTGTACTTCTTTTCGAAAGGCCACCCATACCTGGGATATTATTTAAGGGCCGTACGTAAAAGAAGGATTATTATTAATGTGATTTAACAAATCATTTTTAAAAATTTATGAATTATCAAAAACAAGTTAATTAATAATCGAAATATCAACTTCTGATTTGATAAGCATGTGGATAAGATACTAACTTTCAAAATTCAAAAATGGAAAATTTTCCTCTATATAAGACCATCCTTCATCACATTAATCCCTAAATTGTGAACTTAATCTCTGCTAGTTTTGAACGATCGATATTCTCTAACTACCCGACGATGATTGAAGTAGTAGACTCGAGACTTTCCAACATGGAAAAAGGCAGCAATAACATCGTCTCCACAAATCCCAAAATCCATATAGCTCAAAAGGTATGTATTATTAATATATGTATATGCTAATACTTATAATACGTACGTTAAGAATATTGCAATTTGCATGTGAAGTGTATAAAAAATGGTTTCTAATCCGTACCTTCTGTGTGTAGATGCTAGCGGAATTTATTGGCACATATTGCGTGATCTTTGCTGGTTGTGGATCAGTGGCTGTTAATAACCTCTATGGCAAGGTCACGTTTCCTGGAGTGTGTGTAACATGGGGCTTAATCGTTATGGCGATGATCTACACTGTCGGTCATGTATCCGGTGCACATTTTAACCCGGCGGTCACAATTGCTTTATCTCTTTTGGGATTGTGTCCATTTAAAGAGGTATGCATATATATCAATGTAAATATTCTTTTATAGTTGGTTAATTAAGTTTTATGTTGATGTTATATTTTTAACTTTTAATGAAGGTGGCGTTATATATACTTGCCCAACTTTTGGGGTCGATTCTTGCAAGTGGAACGTTGTCGTTGATTATGAATGTGACACCAGAAGCATTTTTTGGAACCATACCGGCCGGTTCAGCTGGACAATCGTTTGTTGTTGAAATCATCATTACGTTTATCCTTATGTTTGTTATCTCGGGTGCAAGCAACGATGCAAGGGCGGTATGCTTTCTTATGAAAGATCTTTTAATTAAACACTAGTTGCATTTCGTTTTTAAGATAATTAAAATGGAATAATTGTCTTTATTTGGACAATTAAATGTGTTTAATGTTGCTTATTTGTTTTATGTTTCTTTTATTATATCAATTATGATTGCCTATTATTTATTTATTTTACTAATGATGTTGATTTTAAATTGCAGATAAAGAAACATGGAGGTATCGTGGTTGGAATGACTATTATGTTAAACGTTTTTGTGGGAGGGTAATTCTTTACTTTAAAATGAAATATGTTTAATATTTTGGGAAATATATTAACTGATATATTTTTTAGGCCAATTTCTGGAGCATCAATGAATCCGGCTAGAAGTCTTGGACCGGCTATTGTGAAGTTGACGTTCAATGGAATTTGGGCATATATCTTTGGGCCGATCATTGGAGCAGTTGCCGGAGGATTTGTTTATGAGTTGCTGAAGCCAACAGAAAAAACTTTTAGTGAAATTGTGAAAAGAAGTGGATGATTCGGTCCTTGCCTAGCTTTGAGATTGAAATTGAATCTGTTTTTATTCGTTATACTTTGGTGATCTTTAGAGGTATGTTTTTTTGTAGTTTGGGGTGATTTTATTTTATGAAACTGGCATGGTTGATTAGAATATTGGTATGTTTTTTTGTAGTATGGGATGATTTTATTTTAGGAAACTGGCATGATTGATAATTTGGTTCATTTTCTCTATATTTGCATTGGTTGTTACCAAAGATGTATGAAAGTTGGAAGTCACATATAATATAGTAGTATACAAATTATGTATCTTTAAGTTTTATCTAGCAATTGTTAAAAACAATATGGAAGCTACCAAAAATGCATCTTCCTTAATGCATGTGGGCTTTCCTTAATGCTCACTTTATTTTCATCTTATTCAAGGGTGATATCTAGCTGTTGGTCATGTGTTCGAGTTCTGAATTCGGTAATTTTCGATACCATTACCCCTTAGAAGACTAGGGGTATTGGCTGTTAAAAAAAATTATTGGTTGTAAAAAGAGGTCTTATGTTAATTAAATAACCGGCATATATCATAACTAGCAGAGTGCCCGCGTGATGCGGCGGCGAACAATACTTAAAGGTTGTTAACGAGCTAATATGAGCCTAACCAAGGCTATTTAGAACTGGACTTGAACTTCATTCCAAGCTGGGTCGGCAAGGCTCCAAATTAAACTTGAGATGACTTGCTCGACTCAATTTGACTCAGCATTACAATTTATTATCTTAAATGTCAAACATATTTATTATGTTAATGGGTTAAAACTTAAGCTTAACCAAAGAGTTGCATATCATTTACTCAGTCTATTAATTGTTATAAGGATTTAACTTGAATTTATAGAGTAGATGGTTTCTCCCTTTTTATTCTCCATTTACGTGGGACATAGAAACAATAATTAATGTTTAACAGTTAAACAATAAGATAATTATTTATAAGATACTTAATGTGTTTTAACACTCATAATTACTTAACTTACTGAATTTTATGTACATTTATATTTTTGTTCTCCTTATATGAACAAAATTCTTTCACTTTTAAAACAATGATAACTTTTATATATGACATTATTATATAAAAAAAATAAACCATAAAATTAAGCGTTTAAAAAAACTATACATGTATTGTTTTTCTCTAGAAAAACAAAGTACACTTTTTTGCTAAACTTTTTTCCCTAAAAAGAAAAAGATTTGTTGTTTCTCGATGCATTGTGCGTATGATATGCGTAATTATAGTCATGAGTAATTGTTAAAAAATATCTTGCATAATTATTTTAAAAGGTGTGTAATTATTTTTGCATGTGCGTAATTATGTATGTGCATAATTATAAATATAGATTGCGTAATCATACAAATTGCGTGATTATGTACGTTGTAAGTCCCGAATCTAGATCACTACAATATGATATCAAGTATCTTGATGTTAGTGCGGAATCCTAACACAAGATGATTCAAGACAATAAGTAAGAACACGTAAAACACATGATGGAATGCTTCAAAACACACGTTATTATTAACGTCGGGTGCTTAAGCACTTGCTTACAATACTCGTTCTACCAACAACATAGTGAACAACTAATCTCTCTTTCTCAAAACGCCAACACCAAAACCCTATACAATATGATCTATATATAGGGTAACAAAACAACTAGCCCAATAAAGCCCAAACCCACCAAGATCTTATTAGGTGATCTCGGTTTACATCCACAAGCACACTAACACGACATACAATAATATAACTAAGTACAAGCCACACAATATAGACCCAACAATCTCTCCCTTGGTTTGTAGCTTTGTCCTTTAGTCGTACTCCATAATATCAACATCGGCATCCTTTAGACCACCTGCCCAATAATCAGTTCTGATAATGGAAGCTGCCATTCTGGTGTATTCCTTTGCAGCCGTTTCAAAAATTGGATCAGCAATGATTTGAAATCCGCTGAGGGTCTTGATATCACGTTCTCCAAGCTTGAGCAAATCCTTTGGATCAACAAATCTGTATTGCCCCTTACCCTTCTATAAACGTATGACAACGGTAGCAGTGATACTATCGAACATCTAGAATCTCATGTTCTCTAAAGTTCCACCAGGTATTGCATCAGGTACAGGAATATGAGTAGCCTTCTTTGTTGCAGGCCACATCACGTTTACCATGGTTTTTCCTGTCTTTGGATCCTTTACACCTTTAGCTTTCTTCAAGAATGATTCGGCAGTTGTCATCTTCAGAAAGCCTCTATCCACTTGGTTCCTGAGGAAGTTCCAGAAATCAATTCCTCTTTTATCATTAGTTGGATTGTGGAATGGTGCATTGATGAGGTCACTGAGATCCAC
Organism: Bidens hawaiensis; assembly: GCF_021521415.1. Classification (NCBI taxonomy): domain Eukaryota; kingdom Viridiplantae; phylum Streptophyta; class Magnoliopsida; order Asterales; family Asteraceae; genus Bidens; species Bidens hawaiensis. The sequence goes on along the minus strand of NW_027499042.1, from coordinate 107,404 downwards.
CTTTGTCCAAGATCCAAAATCTTTCATCTTCTTGTAGTACTCGGTGTTCCCAGACCTTCGTTTAACCCACCACATATTTCTTTCAGCATCAAATCCCCAAGACATTACCCCAGAACGATCACCATATTTATCTGAAAACCCTTTTCAAAAGTAACAACAAATCTATCAGGATGATCGGAGGATTCAACATTCTGATTTGAATTCTTCATAATCATAATCTTCTTTTGGATTCGATCCGACTTCTCATCTGTCATTGGTGGTGCAGACATGTATTGTTTCAATGTCTCGGATTCATCTATGTTTTCAATAGTACAACCACCAGAACTGCCACCTTGATCTACATTTGGAGTCTTTGAAGTTACATCGGCACCGCTCTTGAATTCATCTCCAAATTTCTGAACAAGTTTTTGTTGGAGGTCTAGATATGTAGCAGTTAATTCTCCCACACCAGACTGAAGCTCTTTAATCTTGGAATCTTTATCAGTGTTACTAGCCTCAAGTTCTTGAATACGTACGTCTTTGACAACTGAGTCTTGTTCGAGCTCAAAGACTCGACGTTGCAAAGCTTGGACGTCTACTGGTTCAGCTTCCAGTACAACCCCCTTACCCTTATTCTAAAAAAATTGTTCCTGCATAGCAAGAATATGGGCAACCTTCTCGGAGGCACTGGAGCTTGACTGACCCTGATTGGTGGGGTCGGATGATCCAGATGGAATATCAGTATGTGGAATATCGGCCTCAAAGTCAAACACTTGAACTATATCATAAAATATCTGTTCCTGGGTTTGAGGCTCAGCAGTTGATGGACTTGAATCAACATGAGTTTCAGGAACTGCTGACTCTTGTTGTTGGCTTGTTATTGGTGTTGCAGGTTCATTAATCAGAACGCCTGATCTTGGATCTTTCTTTCTTCTTTTTCGAGGAACTAGATCAGCGTCTGATTTTTCTGGTACATCTTCATCTTGATTTTCAGTATCTGTTTGAGGAGGCTTCAAAGCAGTTGACTGAAGTAAATCTTTAAAGTTCTCAAAATCTAGTAACTGTTCAGCAGACGAAGCAGTCTCAGTTTCACGGTGTTCGAACTCCAACTGTTGTACAGGATTCTCCTCATCTTCATCATCAGAAACAATCTCAAAAGCAGCAGTACGCCTCTGAACTGGTGCCACATGCTCTTCAGCAACCTGAGCTGTCACCGGTACAGTCTCTGTTTCAGCAAAGCGGCCGAACTTAACTAGCTCATGAAGGCCTTGATAGACGACCTTTGCCCCTTTTCTTGATTGCTTCATCAATCCAAAGGTATTGGGTCCATCGACTTCATATCCAGTGTCTCAACAGATCTGACAAGGTCAGTGTAATGTGAATCAAAGATCATCTGTAGAAACTGAGGATACATAAGAAACATCTCTTTCTTCTTTCCCTTCAGATTGCTCAACATCTCATCGAAAATGAACTTGGAATAGTTGTAATTCCAATCCATGATCAGAGCAACAGTGGTCGACATCTGCGTATGGCTAATCTCATCGGAACCCCCTTTTCGTCTCGACACACACGTAAAGAATGTGTGTATCAGAAATCTCCAGTACGGGTGGAATAACTTCTTGATTGCAGGAGGGTAGGATCCCTCGTATCCCATTCTTGTAAGGACCTCAGAAACAACTGCAGTCAAGTACTCTGTTGGGTAATCAGGTTGATCCCCAAACAAAAGCACTTCACGTATAATGTCCTCTGTGATGACTACTGGCTTCTTTTGCACTTTGGAGACAATACACACAACTCCACCTGGTTCTCGCTGGTTGATCGAAGCATTGTTCCAAAAGTCCGTGATCATTTTCTTGCAAATGACAGGATTTTCTCGTAAGGCGTGAGAAATCCTGCAAGTTTTGAGGCCAACGATCATGGACTTGAACTCCTTGTGTGCTGGAGGAGGATCAAACAAATATCCAACTATATTGTGAGTATCAACAAACTTTAGAGGAGCTTGATCAGCCATTACTGCAACAAACGAGTCAAGTTAGTAAATGTTTATGTAACTTGAGTGACAATCATAAGTTCAGGGGCACAATCATTAATATCTTAAACATTTAGGACCAATTGTGATAAAAACATATTAGATGGACCATAAGTGAAAAATAATAACAATATTATAATGAATTTCGGTCTAGGAATGTGTTTTCTATCCACACAGGTGGATTTCGGTCAAATATTTGAGATCTCGGTCAAGGTAAGATGTTCTCTGTCCAAATCAACCGAGAACAAGAGTTTTCGGTCAAAGGAGGGAGATCTCGATCAACAAAAGTCAACCGAGAACTCTTGGTTTGACCAAGGGTTTTCGGTCAAACCACCATAGAAACGTAAGACCCCTTGAATTCAGCCTAGAAATCCGTGTTATCTCCTTCAAACAACCGATAACTCCAGTCTACCATGGAACCTGCAATATACTCTTAAGACCACCACAATGGTCTTAATCAAATCTAACAATCAACACGATACGAGTTCAGCAATGAACAAAGGTCCGGACAATCATTGACATCTCATCTCAAACAAGCCTACTAGGATTATCACAGTGGTATCATGTTACATCCTCCATAGATCTCTTACCTGTAATCGAACACAAAGAAACTAAAACACGATCAATCTTGATTAGGATGCCAAAATATTAGGGTTTTTGGCCAGAGAGATAAAAGGTGAATATGAATTTGAAATAATGGCAATAATGAAATCCAAAACCCTCTTATATTTCCAATTTAATGGGCCGAGAACCCAGACGGGTCCAGTCAATCGAGTCCTGATTACAAACTTTGGCCCAAACACTGAGTTATGAGATAACCAGTTACAAACCCAATTTGAACGCATGTTTCGAGGAGAGTAGTTTCAAGATGAAAATAAGGTTTAAGGAAAATAATACTAAACACAAAAAAAAAAAAAAAAAACACGAAACACAAGTCTTCTAGATATTTATCTAATTTGGGATCAAATTTCAGTTTTGCAAAAACGCCACTTTTTGAGGAAAAATCCGAACATGGAATCATATTGTTTAAGGTGCTGTCACTAGGATTCATGTTCAACATTATTATGACACAAAGAGACAGGCTGATAGCAGGTATACTGAACTTAGCATGATTTTCATTGCATCAGTGATATGAATTAGGTTCAGTTCAGCATAAAGCTTAGATAGACATCACTCATGGACCTGTGATGCCTCCTATCTCTTCTCAAAGCATATTTGGCTTTCCCCAGATCACCCCAATTTGACTCCAACTCCCTAGTGCTTGATCAAAAGTTTATGGACAACAAAAAAATTTAGGCTTTAAGGTTGAACGTTGGACTTACAAGCTGTCTGGACTTAAAGGCCTTTCATTTAGAGTGTTTAGGACTTACTTGAGTGCCCCACCCTTGTAGTTCTAGTATGACCCTTTAAGCCTTTTTTTAAAAAAAAAAACTAATTTGTTTTAGAAATATATATACAGATAATAACACATTAAATATATATATATTTTTTAATACTAAGCAAAGCAGTACAATACTTTTGGTGATCAAGACATTAACGGGCTGGTGTATGACTGGGTAATTGCTTTTCTGCCTATCCTTTGGAGAGATGTATATGAAAGCATGCACATTTCTTCAAAATGACTCTCCACGGTAAGTTTAGCAATTTTAGTTTATATCACTTCAACTTTTACGTATCATGGAAAGCTACCATACAAATCAGTGACTGTTCTAGGGCCTTTTAAGCTTAATAACTTCACCCGCTAGACACACAAAAACAATTTATCTATCATTTTCCAAAGGTTGGATCAATTTTCATTTGAAATAATTTTAAGCTTCATCAAGCTATTGACTGAATAATCATATCATTTCCCAGAAGACACACATGTTAAGAACTCAGTCACCCCGGTCACTTTTTAGCTTTCAGGTAAATGGCTATCCCGTATGACCACAAGTGGTTAACAGGACCAAGCCAATATGAGAATACGTGTCCCTCCAACTTGGAATTACCGACATAATTTTATGTGAAAGAATTCAAAACATAAAACACATGCCCCGAATGCTTTCAGTCTTTAGATAAATGGCTATCCTGTGAATCTACGAGTAGATTACCGGACCAAGCATATACAAGTATATGTCCTTCAAACTTGGGCAGTCGACATAATTTTAAGCGAGAGTGAATATAAACAAACACACATTTTTTTTTATAAAATGATAAAAACGCACACACACTATTTTTTACTTTTTGATTTTTCTCCCCCTAAATATGTTAAACCCAAGAAGACTCAATCCTTGAAACGAAGCATTTTAAGAAAATTCACAAGCACATTAAGTCTGGCTGTTTCGACTGGTTTTGTAAATAAGTCCGCCACATAGTTATCAGTGTGAACTTGTTCAAGATGAATCAATTTTCGGTCATAACAGTCACGAATAAAATGTATTTTAATATCAATGTGCTTGGTTTTTGAATGTTGAACCGGATTCTTAACAATTTCTATGGCAGCATCATTATCACAAAATATAAGGGTGTCAAGAAATTCCAAACCGTAATCCAGCAATTGATGTTGCATCCAGATAACCTGTAAGCTGCAAGCAGACGCAGCAACATACTCCGCCTCGGCAGTCGATGTAGACACTGTTTGTTGTTTCTTGCACTGCCATGAAATGAGATGATCTCCTAAAAACTGGCAGCCGGCAGATGTGGATTTCCTGTCAATGTCATCTCCATCGTAATTGCTATCAGCAAAAGCATAAATATCAAATTCTGAGTTTTTGGGATACCAACGACCTAACTTCGGTTGTCCCTTTAGATATCTAAAAATGCGTTTAACAGCAATTAAATGAGAGAGTTTAGGATTAGCCTGGAAACGAGCACATTGACAGACTGCAAACATGATGTCGGGACGACTGGCGGTGAGATACATCAGAGACCCGATCATTCGATAGTACATTTAATCTACGGGACTCCCTTCAGGGTCAAATGACAGAAGAGGCCTTTCTGCCATAGGAGTGGTGGCATTCTTGGAATCTTGAAATTCAAATTTTGCAAGCTTATCTTCAATGTACTTTCCTTGATGCAGCAAAATTCTCGTCGAGCTCTGACGAACCTACAATCCTAGAAATGTTGTCATCTCTCCCAACGAGCTCATCTCAAATCTCTTCTTCATAACCTCTTCAAATTATGAACACAGCTCAGCACTGGTAGACCCGAAGATAATATCATCCACATAAATCTGAGCCAGAATCAAATCTTTCCCGACGATTTTAAGGAACAAAGTTTGATCAATGGTCCCCCTTGTATAGACATAACCCAGAAGATGTGCCGTCAACGTAGCATACCACGCCCGAGGAGCTTGGTGAAGACCGTACAATGCTTTATCCAATTTGTAGACATGATTAGGATTCTTAGAGTCTACAAACCCCGGTGGCTGATCCACGTAAATCTCTTCATTAACTTCGCCATACAGAAACGCGGTCTTAACATCCATCTGATATACTGTGAAACCCATGAAAGACGCATAAGCCAGAAAAATCCGAATGGCCTCAAGTCTAGCTACAGGAGCATATACTTCGGTGTTGTATAAACCTTCAACCTAACGAAAACCATGAACAACTAACCGTGCCTTGTTTCTAACAATAACTCCCGTGTCATCTTGCTTGTTTCGGAAAACCCATCTCGTATCTAGTGCTTTCTTTGCCTCTGGCAGTTCAACTAACCTCCACACTTTCAATTTATCGAACTGATTCAACTCTTCTTGCATGGCATCCACCCAAATTGGTTCTAGAAGAGCCATTTCCACCAACATCGGCTCAATATGAGAAATGAAACAAGAAAACAAACAACTGTTTATGTGTCCTGTCTGACTTCTGGTGGACACACCTGTTTCAAGAAGGCCGATAACATTCTCAATAGGATGATTTCGTTGAGTTCTTGTCGGAATCGGCTGTTTGGGAACATCTCCAGTAGGAGATAAGTTTGATAAATTTTCATCAACTTCAGTGAAGGGATTCTTCCATCCAGAAGCCGCGGTACTGTGTGAGTACAAAGTGTTGGCAACGTATTCATTTGGAATGACATCGGGAAACAAGGTGCTCCCGAAGATTTGAAGAATAGGACTCTCCCCCTCAAATTTTGAAGCATTTTCTGAAGAGTTTGGAGAATACACAGTTTCCGTAACTTCTTTCGGCTGACTAACGGACGCGGGTGGGTTGTCATCAAGTGGTTCTGTGACATCATCATCCAAAAGAGGAGAGATGTGAGATACTGTATGTGGGTCTTCTTTCTCAGTATCTGCTGTAGCACCACCTGAAGTTTCTGTGTTGATGACCGGAAGCACATTGAACGGTTTGAAGAGTTCATTGTAATCGAATAACCAGTCTGGACCAACACGAGCATCAGTCTCGTTTTCTTCCAACCAACGAACATCATAGGATTCTAGAATTTGTTTAGTTGACTTATTGTAAACTCTGTAGGCGGTGTGACCAGCATACCCAACAAAATAACAATCAGCAGCTTTGGCCCCAAACTTCAGAGTATACTCAAGATTCAATAGAGTACACAGACAACCAAAGGCTTTGAAGTGTGAAACAGTAGGCTTATGACCATATACGATCTCATATGGAGTTTTCATTTGTGATTTGTTAATTATCACCTGACTCTGAACATAACAGGTCATGTTGATAGCTTCTACCCAGAAGAATAATGGCAGTTTAGAATCACACAGCATGGTCCTTGCCGCCTCGATAAGAGTCTTGTTTCTCCTTTCAGCCACACCATTCTCCTGTGGTGTCCGAGCTGAACTGTATTGACGGAGCACCCCCCTTTCTGAGCAAAAATAATTCAATGATGCATTCTTGAATTTCGTACCATTGTCACAATGAATTCCTTTTAGTTTCAGATTCAGCTGATTTTTCATAAGCACCACAAATCTCTTGATCAGTTCTGCAGTTTCACTCTTATTTGACAAGAAAAACACCCAAGTGAACCGTGAGTAGTCATCAGTAATAACAAGACAGTAAGAGCTGCGAGAAAGACTCAAAACATGAACCAGACCAAAAAGGTCCATATGCAATAGTTGAAAAACTGATGAAATGGTATTAATCAATTTTGGCTTATGAGTTTTTTCAATGATGTTTACCCAAAGCACAAGCCACACATTTTTCAATAGTAATAAAATCTTTAACGGGTAATCCACGTACCAAATCATTTTTAGCAAGACGATTCAGATTTTTCATATTAGCATGACCAAGACGACGATGCCAAAGCATGGCATTATGTTCAGACACCTTTGAAAACAAACAGGTTTTCATCAGGAACATTTTTGTTCATGTCGATCACGTAAGCATTATCTTTTCTTTGTGATCGAACAAGAATCCAGTCTTCCGGTATAATGATACCAGGTTTCAAAATCAAGCACTCTTTCTTAGTAAAATGAGTTGAAAACCCTTTATCACAGATTTGTGACACGCTCAACAAACTGTGCTTCAGCTCTGGAACAAAATTAACATTTTCGAATTTTAGAACACCGTTACTTACAGTACCCTTCTGCGTGATCTTCTCTTTTTCTCCACCCGCAAAGAACACATACCCACCATTAAAAATTTGAATGTCGTGTAGTAGGGAAATGTCTCCTGTCATGTGCCTGGAACAACCACTATCAACATACCAAGGTCTGATGATATTCCTCCATAGATGCTCCTACACGAAGTGCGGGATTATTTAGTCTTTGGCACCCAGTCCATAGTAACACTGGGTACACCTGACTCATCTACACTCGTTACAGGCTGCCATGGCATATCTTCTTGATTATCTAAAATGGAAGAAGAAACCTTCTTTACCGGAGACCTAGGCATCCATTTATGTTTACCATTGTAAGATTTACTGTTGTTTGTACGAATGGATGGTTCAGTCTCTGGTTTGCGTGTAGAGGGAACTGACGAATTTGTTCTCCCGACAGGCCGTGATTCAGAAATCGAGTTAGTTTTGAAGTCCAATCATGGTTTCTATCACTTCTACTAAACATGTTAGGCTTGGTCTGATGAGGACGAAACCTACCAGATTTGTTCTTGTTCCAATCACCGTCAGAGGGATTTGCCTTATGATGCCCCGAAATTTCGTCGATAGGTATCACGAGGCATATTCCCTGATAAAATCCATAGTAAGGAACATATGGACGATGTGGACAGTTTCTAGCAATATGACCAGGAATCCCACAATTATAACAAGTTTGACGTTTTATATAAAAATCATTGTGGTGAACCTTTTGTCTTGACCTATTGTGTGGGTCAGGTCGCTTAGCTTGATGTTTATCATTAGACCTGTTGTTCGGTTCGACACCCTTTTGTTCATTTGAGCATCCCTCTTTAATGAACTTGGGTGGTGGGTAGTTTTTAACAAATGTTTTATTTTTATTTTTCTTATTAAAATCCACGTCATCAGATTTCACAGTTTTAACAGAATTAACCACACAATTGTCTTTGCTCTTAAAACCAGAGCCCACACAAACAGTCGAACTAACAGAATTCAAAACAAGCAGTTTTAAAGAAACATCAGAATTAATGTTTTTATTAAACGAAACACAAGAGTCATCATCCTCATCAGTCCATTCCTCAACAATTACTTTCTCTGCACATGAAGCAAACATGTTAGAATCGTTCACTCCTGAAGTGGATACATTTGTATTCACAGGATCAGACTTGTCATTCTTATCTTGTTTACTGTACTTCATGCACTGTACCTTTTCTTCCTGTTCTTTGGTGACAGGAAGTCGAACATAGTTGTCATTGTAAGGTGGGGGTACCCGACTATATCCTATGCCCTCACCTTCGTTTTCCTTCCACCATAACTGATTATCAATTATTGAACTAACTACTTTACTGGAACCCTCGAATTTTTTGAAATCAAGTTCAGCTCTTTCAAATTTAGCATTTAAATTCAAAATCTCTATTTTGGAGGCTTCCAGTTTAGCGGTTAATTCAGCAATTTCCTGCTTGGCATCTAAGTGGTGACAACACTTTATGCTGAATTCAGATTTAAGCTTAGAAAAATCCTTTTGATTTGCTTCTATTTTATCTAAGAAGGCTTTTTCATTTTTCTTATGTTTAAAATTTTTAGATTTCACTCTTTCCATGTCTCTAATCAAGTTATCATTGTGGAGTTTATATAAATTAATTTTATCAACACACTCTTGAGAACATGGTTGAAAGCTTACCTCAGATGAGCTGGGAGGAGTGAAGGCCATGAATGCGAATTGAAGTTCCTTGATTTGCTCCTCAGCAGCATTTTCTTCTTCAGTGTCTTCAACATGAGCATAATTAGCAGTCTGATTGCTAATGTTGAGAGCAGCCATCTGATCAGCCCAAGAAAATTGTTGAGCAACCAAACCCCTTTCAGCATTTCCCGAACTACCCCCAACTTCTTCTCTAGCGTTTCCCACTGGAACCAGCGCCCTTTCCGTGTTTCCTTCCTTTGCTGGGTTGGTACATTCACGAGCAAAGTGACCCGGCTCGTGACAGTTGTAGCGCCTCAGAGTGTCCATGTTAAAACCCACCTTCTGATTATTCGGCATATTCCAATTATTCCTTCCCGTTCTCTTCGTGAATTAATTAGTCCGGAACACTGCCATGGCGATCTGCCAAGAGATATCCATTTCTTCAACATCATCTGGATGGATTTGATCAAGCTCAGCAGCAACAACAGGTTGAACCAAATCTCCAGCTAGGAATGCATTATAGCAGTTCATGAATCCCGCCATTAAAGCTATGTTCTCTTGAGTTTCCTTTGGGATAGAGGGAATCTGACTGGAGTTCTGACTGGGAGCAACACCAAATGATTGAGGTTGAACATTAGCAGCAGGAGATTGAGCAGGTTTAGTGAAGAAGACTGGAGCTGGCTGTGGTGAGGTGGAAGATGATTGACTCTGAGTGGATTTAAACATTTGGAAGTTGCTTTGAGGTTTAAATTGCGGTTGTCCTTGAGTAGTCTTGAACATTGAGAAGTTGTCTTGTGAGATGAGTGCATTATTTGAAGCAACGTTGTACCCAGCTGCACTGTAGGAGTTTGCATGATTTATAGCACGCTGCTTGTCATCCATGTCACATGCCTTAATGGTAGCCATCATCTCGGATATAGACATCCTGTTGAGATCTTTTGTCTTCTTGATAACGGAAACATTCATATCCCAACTTTTAGGCAGTGAGTTCACCAACTTGTTGTTTATTTCAGAAGTTGCCAGATAGATGCTTGCAGATCTCATCTCAGTCACAAGAGCTATGAACCTTTGAAGTTGAGTTTCCAACGACTCTCCCAAAACATGATTAAACATATTGAATTTCTGTCACAGCAGGTCTTGGCGACTTCTCTTCATGTCTTCGTTTCCTTCATACACCTCAATTAACGCCTCCCACAACTCCTTAGTAGATTGAAGTTCTCTAAAACCCAGAGCAATCTCAGGTGAGAGTGCCATAGTTAAGGTTGAGAGCGCCTTTTCATCCTCTTCAATTTTATCAAGATCATCATCATCGTACATAGCAATAGGCTTCACAACAACTTCAGTTGAGTTCTCACGTAGATACGTGATGATTTGGGGTCCCCTAACTATGCTTTTCCAGATTTTTGCATCTTTCATCTTGACATACTTCTCGAATCGAAATTTCCACTCGCTGAACCCCTCATGAGACAGTAGACGAGGGACACGAGTGGTGGTCCCCCTTATGGAATCCAGTTCTTGATGGAGTGAAGCATTGGATGACCCATTATGATTAGTTAATTGATCCATTTTAGTTTTAATCAGTCCAAAACAAATCTTAAGTTCAGAAAACTCTAAAGTCCAATACACAAAGCCCAAATCAAATTGATCAGGTCCAACTACGTTCACAGTATGTGTTGACCGAGAACCAAAGATGACCGAGAACTGTAAGAGTTGACCGAAAACTAAAGAATGTTAACCGAGAATAAAGGTTGGTGACCGAGAACAGAGATTGCTGACCGAGACCCACAGAATTTGGCTTAGAATCCTTAAATCTAACCGAAAACGATCAGATTTTAGAAGAAAACTAGAACAAACTGCCGAAAACCCTCAAAACTAACCGAGAACCAATTTCCTTGGCCGAAAACTAGAGATTCAGTTGGATTTTGAGTATAACAAACTCCCGAGTTTAGTGGGATTTGATTTGTTTCCAAAACAAAATCAATCTTTCACCAAAAGCAATCCTTTCTCTTATCCGATCAACAGTTCGCCGGAAATACAACCAAACCACCAAACACTTAGATCTTGAATCCGTTGATATCACAATAACGAGCCTGAATTAGTCAAAGGCTCTGATACCAATTGTAAGTCCCGAATCTGGATCACTACAATATGATATCAAGTATCTTGATGTTAGTGCGGAATCCAAACACAAGATGATTCAAGACAATAAGCAAGAACACGTAAAACACACGATGGAATGCTTCAAAACACACGTTATTATTAACGTCGGGTGCTTAAGCCCTTGCTTACAATACTCGTTCTACCAACAACACAGTGAACGACTAATCTCTCTCTCTCAAAACGCCAACACCAAAACCCTATACAATATGATCTATATATAGGGTAACAAAACAACTAGCCCAATAAACCCAAACCTACCGAGATCCTATTAGGTGATCTGGGTTTACATCCACAAGAACACTAACACGATATACAATAATATAACTAAGTACAAACCACACAATATAGACCCAACATACGTGTCAAAACGGGATGATGTTATTTTTTCAAACGAGTTATAATGAGGTGGCGTTATTTTCAAAACCTGTCAAAATGGGCTGATATGACACGCACAACCCAATGTTAATATGCGCATAACCCAACATGGAACGCTTAATTGGCCCGCTATGCGCGTAATCCGACATTAGAACACGTAATAGGCCCGCTACGTGCATAAGACAACATTGGAATCCACATAAACCCAAATTGGTTGCGTAAAACGGCATCCAACTTGTAACCAATGTCGATACAAATGTAACGCGACATTGGCCGCATAACCGGTACCGGTACGAGTGTAACTTGATGAAGTTATACACGCATAACGCATCTTCGGGCTCGTAATCGAAGTCGGTACGCTAGTAACGAGCACTTTCACTCGCGAAATTTAACTTTGGCACACGTGTAACGCGAAATCCAACACGCAACCGATGTTGGTACGCATGCAACCTGACATCAAACACTTAACCAGTGTCGTTGTAACCTGAAGACGTTACACTCCCGACCTTAACTCGGTTGCCAGCCCTAACTCGTATTCATGTAACATGTGAATTTTTTTAAAGTCCCAAAGTGTAGCAATACTATACTCAAATTAAATAGAATAAAATTCTCGTTTTTATGGTGTAGTTGTGTAGTTTTTTAAAAAAATTATAAACGTATGAAATAGTTATAGCCGTTTAACAATCACGAGGGGTAGTGGTTTAGCTTAAGGGACCAAGAATATAATTATTATTTTAATAGTCAAAAGATAAGTAAAGTTGAGGGGCCAAAGATGCAAGTATTGTTAAAAATACATTTTTGCCCCCAAAATACAATTTAAGACATGCATTGAGACTTGTAAATTTAGCAATGTTTGTTGGACCTCTTAAAATTTAAGAGGTCCTTCACTCCTATATTTATATATCATTTATTTATGAAACCCTTTCATCATCAAACCCTAAGTATATTATTAACTTTCTTATAATTAAGAAAATTAAAATCCAAAAAATAAATATTAAAAAACAAAAAATGTAAAACAACAATTCTCTCAAGCCATCAGATTACTTTATTTGTAAATGAAGGCTTCTCACGCATTTGACCCGAATTCACGGGTAAAGGTCTCACCAAACTCAGATAGCTTTTAAATGGGTTATAACATCTCATTATATTAAAAACTAGTTTGAGACACGGGTATTACATGGTGAATTAATGAAAATTACAATATTTAAACGTTAAATAAAATACAATCAATAACACAATTATCATATATTGTTAATACAATTACAACTTTCATTAAAATTACCGGAATTTCAAAGAAAATACATTACGCAATGAGTTTACAAATAAGAAAAAGTTTCCTTGTAATATTGTAAGTTTTGATTTATATATTTTGACGGATACAGTTTTTCAAATATACCTAATTTGGTAAATATTTGATTTATATTTAGCATAATTATTCAAATTATCTAGAATATTCTACTATAATCCTACTATTCTATATAACATTACATTTTGACTAAATATATATTGACTAAATATAATTGAATTGATAAGGAAGGTTTTGAAATTTTAAATACTAATACCGTTAAATTAGGTGATAATTTAAGAAGTGGTTGAAAATTTTTTAATTACTGATATTATCTTTCTATAATTATCTAAAACATTTAATAAAATAATTTACTATAATAATTAATAAATTGTGATAATCTTTTCCATAAAAAAGTAAATCAAACCCATGTATTACAATTTTTGTATTAAGTACAATTTCCCTAAAATTCACTTAATAATTAAAATTAAGTGAATATGCATTCTTTTATTTGAGATTGCAAAATCATTATGGACTTGTAAAATCAGACCCGTGTATTACAATTTTTGCCACTGTATCAAAATATGTTTATCTAATATATTATTACTTGTCCACCGATTAGAAAATGTCAATTAAATATAAAATATAAATTTATTCTAACGAAAAAAAAGGAGTAAAGTTAGTAAATAAAAAAAACATAAGCCTTTTTGTTGTGTTCTTATAATACTAACATAAATCATATTTGAAATAGGTGATTTTGTGACACTAAAAAATAACAAATCATGATAATAAAAAAATGGTCACAATAAATTAAACTCAAAAATAACAGATAATTTGGTGATGATAATAATAATAATATTAATACAGGCAAGTATATATGTCAAGTTGGATCGAAATTGTATACAACTTTATTGGAAATCGATAATATAAAAAATAGTAATACATATAAATGTGCAATCGATAGTAATACATATAAACTTGCAATCAAATATAATACCTTTGAACGTGAAAGACGTCGTACACGTATATTTAGCTCACGCTGCTGTTTGGGCCACGCCCCACTCTTGACATGTCATCCCTTTGATCGAAAGCCTTCGTTTTTTTATTAACCACTCCATCCATGCTTGAGATGCCTGCCAACACAGACAAGCAACAATATTAAAAAAATATCCATCTTTAATAAAATAAAAGATTCAATATATTATGAGAAAAAAACGGAATGAAATAAATATTTTTTTTGGGTGTAATAGTAAATTTATACACACCAAAGTGTCGGTAAGGACGGGCACCATCCGTGGCTGCAAAACTTTAAATTATCAATAATACTCCCAACCTTAACGTTAAACTTAAACTTAAGACAATATAATGCACAAGCTTAGACAGTTGGTATAAATAAAATCATTTTTGACAATTACCAGCAGATCATCAGGCTCGTGTCTGTTAAAACTCTCAGGCAAAGGTGCGGAGTCAGGGGTAGTATTGTCATTTGACACAACAATATTATCAATGGGCACAGGCTTAGCTGCAACAGGTGAATCTTCATAATCTTGAATAGGCTCATTGCTTTCTTCTGGTTTATAAGTCAGCATATGCCTTTCGGGATATTCCTGCAATTGAAAAATATTATGAAAAAAAACCCGAAATGAGATAAATATTTTTTTTGGGTGTAATAGTAAATTTATACGCACCAAAGTGTCGGTTGGGGCGGGCACCATCCGTGGTGCTTCGCTTATATACTCCTCCATTGTCACAAGAAATGATTGTGTAGGTTGCAAAAGATTAAATTATCAATAATACTCCCAACCTTATAAAGTTTTAAAAACAACAACAACAACAACAACAACATAATAATAATAATAATAATAATAATAATAATAATAATCAAATAACAACCCGTAATTTAAAAAAATTCTTATATTCAGTAACAAATAAAGTTAATCTGCCTAAAAGGTATGATTCAATAAATGTGATTAAAGTAACCTTAAATTAGAGGTTACATAAGTACTGAAATTAGACGCTGCGATATTTAGGAACTAATGCATACATGAATAGTAGCATGAACCAACACTATCTGGAATATTTGTTAAGAATCATCAAATAATATTATATCGGGCTTCAATACTTCTGTTTGACTATTAGTCAAATGCAAGTGAGAGTCAAACATATGAATCTTGTTGATCAATTCAATACCTTTTTGAGGAGCTGAGTCACATATTTCATACTGCAAATAGTTTCCTCGGTCAAATTCTCAACATACACCCCGGTTTTATTATCCTCTCTTAGATGAAGTTTTCTTTGAGATGGATTCGGCAAGTCAGTGATTTGTTCATTATAGATCTTATAATATATTTTGGCATCATACAACAATTGCAGCATAAAGTTCAGTTATTGATTATAAAAGGCCATCATGTTACCTCAAGAAAAGAACATCGACACTGATACGTAAGTTGTTTGTCAGCATGTTTATTTTGCTCTTACGAGAAAAAAAAGTAACTCATGAGACAAATTCACAACTAAAACTATAACAAAAAGGATATAAAAAAACTAAAAAGAGACCTCGTTCATGCGAGAAAATAATCTAGAAAATACACGGGACGTTAATCCTTGTTCATTACTATTTGAGGTTTCTTCTAACAAGGTATTGGCCGGTCCCCATATCGTGTAGGTCTTTCCACTCCCAGTCTAGACAAATCAAATTAAAAATCTTAATACAAATAGGTGGCATTATTTTCAAAACCTGTCAAAATGGGCTAATATGACACGCACAACCCAATGTTAGTATGTGCATAACCCAACATGGAACGCTTAATTGGCCCGCTATGCGCGTAATCCGACATTAGAACACGTAATAGGCCCGCTACGTGCATAAGACAACATTGGAATCCACATAAACCCAAATTGGTTGCGTAAAACGACATCCAACTTGTAACCAATGTCGATACAAATGTAACGCGACATTGGCCGCATAACCGGTACCGGTACGAGTGTAACTTGATGAAGTTATACACGCATAACGCATCATCTGGCTCGTAATCGAAGTCGGTACGCTAGTAACGAGCACTTGCACGCGCGAAATTTAACTTTGGCACACGTGTAACGCGAAATCCGACACGCAACCGATGTTGGTACGCATGCAACCTGACATCGAACACTTAACCAGTGTCGTTGTAACTCGAGGACGTTACACGCCTGACCATAATTCGGTTGCCAGCCCTAACTCGTATTCGTGTAACATGTGAATTTTTTTAAAGTCACAAAGTGTAGCAATACTATACTCAAATTAAATAGAATAAAATTCTCGTTTTTATGGTGTAGTTGTGTAGTTTTTTTAAAAAGTTATTAACGTATGAAATAGTTATAGCCGTTTAACAATCACGAGGGGTAGTGGTTTAGCTTAAGGTGTGACATTCGTCAATTTCGAGTCTTGTTTGTATTCATTTATTATGTAAACCGACCCGATTTGTAAACCGAAGCTTATGTTATAATCAAAATGATGGATTTATGTTACAATATTGTTTCACACTTGTTGGATCTTGAAAACATCCTATTTTTATTTTTTTTTTGTTTTTTGTTTTTGTTTTGATTCATTTTGCATGAAAACTCTTGTGTCTCACACCCATATTTTACCACCAACATTACCCTATATATACACCACATTTCCTCTTCATTTTCCCTTGCTACAACTCAAAAAAAAAAATCTCTCAAACATCAAAGATTCAAGGTTATCTTCTTAAGTGTTCTTGAAGGTATTAGTAAACTTGCATCCAACTTTTGCCACAAAACTTGCATACAAAACGATAAATAAAAGTGGTAATTTGGATAAATAGATATCGCTAAACACATTAGCGACACCTAGCCATAAAGGGATGCCAAATAGTCTAGGATTTTATAGTTATCGTTAATTGCATTACGTTAACGACACCTTGCTATAAGGGGATGCCAAATAGTCTAGGATTTTATAGTTCCACCAACCAAAATCGATAAACACATAGGCATATAAGCATAGAACACCAAATCGAGCAATTATTTAGGTAAAGTATACAACTACGTTTGTGGTTTAAGATTCAAATATAAAGCATTTTGTTAAATAAGTATGAAATGTCACCCCCAAAATAAAAGATGGAAAATGGGGTATGAAGTACTCACCTTCAAGTAGTAAACTTGAAAAATGATAATTTGAAGATTTGTTCAAGTACTCACCATATTTGCCATATTTTGCAAATATCTTGTTTATGGTTATTTTATGGATAATTGTTATGTGACATTTTCGATGTTGTGAAATGAAATGAGTTTATTAAATACTGTCACTTTAATTAGTGTCATGTGCTTATGGACAATCGTTACACCTCGGCATGTTCCGCCGCCTTTGGTCGGGGTGTGACATAAGGGACCAAGAATATAATTATTATTTAAATAGTCAAAAGATAAGTAAAGTTGAGGGGCTAAAGATGCAAGTATTGTTAAAAATACATTTTTGCCCCCAAAACAATTTAAGACATGCATTGAGACTTGTAAATTTAGCAACGTTTGTTGGATCTTTTAAAATTTAAGAGGTCCTTCACTCCTATATTTATATATCATTTATTTATGAAACCCTTTCATCATCAAACCCTAAGTATATTATTAACTTTCTTATAATAAAGAAAATTAAAATCCAAAAAATAAATATGAAAAAACAAAAAATGTAAGACAACAATTCTCTCAAGCCATCGGATAGCTTTGATTTCTTCCACCAAACTCAGATAGCTCTTAAATGGGTTATAACATCTCATCATATTAAAAATTAATCTCATCAAATATTTGATATGAAAATCCTATAAAATAGGGATATACTAAAAATTAATATCCTATTTATTTAAAAAAATATATTATTTATAATTAAGAAAAAATTTTATAATAAAGAAAATAAACGGATAATGAGTATCACCAAACTTAGATAGCTTTTAAACCGGATTATAACATATCATTTATTTGTGAAACCATTTTATAATCAAACCTCAAGTATATTAATTATTAACTTTCTTACAATAAATAAAATTAAAATTCAAATACATATATACATATATATATATATATATATATATATATATATTAAAAATGAGTAATAATTATGGGGGATAAAATCTAGTCGTGTATATAGATAAATAGATAAATCAGTTATAAAAATAAGAACTAACCTATTTTTTATAAATAAGTTAAACATACTTAATTAGTAACTAGTTTTAAAACTAATAATAATAAACGATAGTATAAATTATATAGTATTTTGTATACAGTAACAACATTTCTTGTGCTAATATGTGTCACAAGAAGACTAAAATTTATTCTTATTTTGTCACACATACAATACTTGTCACAAGGCTAATCCTTGTGTCATAAATATGTGACAACCTAAGATTGTAAATTGGCAGTTATCATTATAGTTTCTCAGTAGTCATTAACATATTCTATGATTGTAGGTTGACAGTTTTTACTCGACTAATCCTTATGTCATAGATATGTGACGATCTAAGATTGTAGATTGTAGATTGGAAGTTATCATTATAGTTTCTTAGTAGTCAGTAACATATTCTATGATCGTAGGTTGACAGTATTACTCGACCTTAATCCTAAATAGCTATCATGAATCAAATCATAGATATGTGACAACCTAAGATTGTAGATTGTAGATTGGCAGTTATCATTATAGTTTCTCAGTAGTCAGTAACATATTCTATGATCGTAGGTTAACAGTTTTACTCGACCTTAATCCTAAATAGCTATCATGAAGAAAATCTTGGCTAGAACTTTTTTGTAACTTTAACACTGCAAAAAGCCTAGTTGATTGAGGTAAAACTCTAATTCTAGGGCAATATCCTCTCTCTAAAACCACGTCCAGCACAGTAATCTAATTTAGCTCACAATAAGTTGATATGGATCAAGCTTGTTGTCTCGTATAAATGTTTGAGTGGAGTCAGAGTTGTGCTTGCTTGCTCATATCATGGATTGGATCCCCAAGTATGAGAAATTACATGTTTGGTCCAATAAATTTCATTGCGGGTAACAAAAAGGGTTCTAGAATGGATGTAGTTAATTTTTCTTGTTAACTAATGAGAAAAATTTGTAATTTCCAAACAAGTTGTAACATATTAGGGTACAGATGGTCAAGTCCCGATCGATAAACAAATACGAAGTAAATGACTAATTCTTGTTAATATTAATCAGAAAAATATAACTTAAAAACTGATTAAAACTCAATCAAACCTTAACTCGGTTTGACTCTTGATGAACCCTAACCTGGTTGCATCTGGATGAACCTTAACTCGGTTATATCTTATGTGTCTCTAGATGAACCCTAACTTGGTTGTATCTCGCACCTGCATTCATTAATGTATAACCATAAATTGGTTTATATAAACTAACCTAACTTTTTAGCCAAAACATTACCAATTGTAATTACAATACAATTAGGAAACATATTGTAATTAGGAAACATATTCAACTATGACTGACTTGTCAGTATTGGTCCCTCAAGTTCATCGACTTGTGACTTGGAGTCTGAAATTACGTCAACAGATGGTGATGCCTCTTAATGCGATTGTTTTCTCTTTTCTTCAAGATCATAGATCTTTCCCACTTACCCTAAATGTTAGCCACACGCCCGAGAACCTGACTCGAGCAGCTGAACCGCAAGACCCGGACCAATACAAAGAACTGCAAGGCCTAGCCCAGTTTGAAGAACCAAATCAGTCTTAGGCCAACCTAGTACTGGTACAAAATGATCCCAGCAAGGCATCAGTTGAGCAAGTCGAGTTCCAGTCAGCCAACATTCACATATGTTGCAATTTTATTTTTTGGGATCTTTTTGTTCCAGATTGGCCCAACACTGGTGCGGTTCTTCAAACTGGGCTAGGTCTTGTGGTCTTCAAACTAGGCTGGGTCTTGCGATTTTTCTTACTAGGTTGGGTCTTACGGTTCAACCGCTTGAGTCAGGTTCTTAGGCATGTGACTAACACTAACAATTTATATATGAAATTGAAATTCATGAAGCACCTATAATGTTTGATGTCCGATTATCTGAATCTGATTTATGAAATTGTTACACAATTTTAATGACAAAACCAACTATAGATTCTCAATGCTTGACTGATAATGTTTGGCAACTGCTAAATGCAAATCCAATTTGACATGAAGATTTATGCCAAATGATGATCCAATTTAAACTGTTAAATGATAATCCAACTGGATGTCCACTTTGAGGTCAAGCAGTCTGTTATGCCAAATTGTCACTTTCAGTTACCAAATAAAGTGATTGTTTGACTTTTCAATTTGGCTTGCATTGACTTGTAGGTTTTATTAAAATTTAACCCTTGGACTTTGATTAAATGCAATTAAAGTGTAATATACATGAAATAGAGTTTGTGATCGAGTTTGAAACATTATAACAACATAAATTATAAATGCACATAAAAAACAAACATGAATAATCAACTTTATTAATAAATAAGAATCCAACATTTTAAATGGATCAGATTTTGAGTTTGAAAATTAACAGATGTCATAGGTTCAAACTCTAAGAATCATAGGATAATAGTTAAGTTTTAATATTATTCTAAAACCATAAAACACACATGATTCCAAGGAAGCAAAAATATTAATTTTTTAAGCACTTATTATACAAATTATAGCACTAGTTATAACTTCTATAACTAGCTTTTCTTGAATGATGACTTTATTTTTTGTGTTTAAGCCACCGTACTCTCCAATGTAGAGAGCCTTGTTATCCTACTCTGGTCAGACTATGCTGTTTTAACTCCAAGGAAGCAACAATATTAATTTTTTAAGCACTTATTATACAAATTATAGCACTAGTTATAACTTCTATAACTAGCTTTTCTTGAATGGCGACTTTCTTTTTTGTGTTTAAGCCACCTTACTCTCTAATCTAGAGAGCCTCGTTATCCTACTATGGTCAGACTATGTTGTTTTAACAAGGCCCACGCTGGCTTCAAAGTTGGCTTGAGCGTTCTCCCGGGAAACCATACCGCCGGCTACCACTTGACAGTCGTTGTGTCACCATAAGAGTAGAACTCTCTAGTGTAACACACGGCATGACTAAAACCTGGGTGGGCTCGAGATCTAAACTGACAAGCTCGCAAGGCCTAGCTCAAATTATTCATTGCCATTATCCACTCAAAGTGGCACAAGTAGGGATCAAACTTGAGTCTCCACTAAAAAAACCCAAGCCTTCCTAACACCAGACCATAAGTGAGGGATAAATTCTATAACCAGCTATATCTTGAATCTTGAACGAATTAAAAACAAATACACTTCACTAAGAACAATTTAGTTAATGCAACTATGAAAATTATCAATGTAATTTAAATTCATTTTTTTCTAATTTACTTTTGCCAAAAACAAGTTAAGTACCATGGAAATATTATTAAAGAAATTAAATCACAGCTGTCTTTTGATTTCATGATAATCATCTAGATAAGATTTCAACTAAACAAAATTATACCAGGTATTCTTTCTCCTATATATAGGCATCATTCTTATCATAGAGAAGTTTGCTCTCTTTTGGCTTTTCAGCAATTGATGTACATCAATCAAGATGCATCAAACATTCTGTAAGTCAATCTTATTTGCTTTCCCTTTTTTATACACGTTTGATTTGCATTGAATTGAATGAAGCAGGCTAAGGCAAGAAACACTCAAGGAAGTGTTTGGAAGAACTGCTTACCAGAACAGGAGATGAGGAAGTGAATGTTGGGGCATTTCCAACCAACATCGTCAAGAGTGTAACTTGGAAATAATTTTTGGGTTCAAACTTGATGACGTTGGAAAGCTCCAATTGGTGGAAGAAATCAAAGGTGAACAAATGTTGTTCTTCCCTCCTAGTAATGTTTGATCCAAACACCTTCAGCTCTTCAAATTATGTAAGAGCTAACTGATCCTAAAAATTCGACATAACAACAACAAATTCGTGTATACTCATATTATTCAGCTGAAAAGCACGAATATCATATCCAATTAGTAATGCTTAGCAATGTTAGACTGAGTACACATTTTATGCAAATGATCCCAAACTTCCTTTGTTGTGGCATACTTAGCCAACTAATTGAGTTATAGAATTGCTGATCCAAGTGATAACCTTAAAGTTATCAGTTTCCCATGTACCAAGTAATGAGTAACGATGCATAACTCTAAACATTGTATGGCCCCAGTCCCCAAGTAGTTTACGCTAGTTGAATTTACTCATAAACACAGTCTACTTATCATAGTGAATTACAAACTTTCACGGATTAACATTCAGTCATAACCACCTTTTGAAAACATAACTTGTTTTTAAGTACGTAAACATAACATAAACAATAAAATTCTTCTTCCTAGGATGCCAACCAGTCTTCTAATAGTCTCATGTGCACCTCAAGCCAACTGTCTGTGCCTATTTACCTGTGTGCATACTAAAAGTAGCTACACTTAGTGAGATCTAGTTTAACATGTCACAAGTTATTCATACACATACATTCACATTCGTATCCTAAGATACCATTCAACATGTAACTCGCACCTACATTCTTACTTACTTTCTTACATTCTTAACTTCTTCATTCTTCGCAGAATTTTAAGGATATGCAAACCTATCATTCAGATATATTAGAATGGTTTTTTACCTAACATTCACAGGTATTTGAAGGGCTTGTACCCTGACATTAACATATAACTATACCCTATCATTCACAAGTATTAGAAGCATGTACCCTAACATTCAAGGGTTTGTACCCTAGCATTCACAAGTATTATAAGGGTTTGTACAATATCATTCATAAGTATTATAAGGGCTTGTACCCTATACAAGTATCATAAGAGCTTGTACCCTAAAGCTCACATCTAAACATTCGTATATATATAACCAAATCTATAAACAATTTAACACAAAATATACGGTACTAGTTAAAGCAATGTATATCTACTTACTGTTCTTACTAGTATGCACACAGCCATAAAACATTAAAAGAAAATGGGCTAGAAACTCATCTAGAGTCGGTTACGTTCTGATTTTGTCGTGATTCCTTTCTTTAATTACGTCCGGCTCACTGTATAACTTTTAACAGTCAATAACTTTACTAATCAGGTCTAATTGAACTAACAAAGTTATTAAACTGGACTTAACTAAGTTAATAAATTAGCTAGGTGAACCTTAAAACACTTTAAAGTTCACTTAACCTTTAACTAATTTAGATACGGGTTCCAAGACCTTATTCGCACGAACCTGTAGTTCAATCATACTCGTACGGACCTGGGGTCTGGTATCCTTATCCTGTTCATCGTAATCGCATAATCGGTCCTAGAGTTCACTGACCCTATTCGCATGAACCCTTGATGCTGATGACATACCCCAACCAAACGACGGAACATGCCGGGGCGCGACATAATTTGTATCATAGCTCAAAGATGATAATAATAATAATAATAATAATAATAATAATAATAATAATAATAATAATAAGAAGAAGAAGAAGAAGAAGAAGAAGAAGAAGAAGAATATGTGTCAATATCTAATTTATTCATTCAAATCATTGTACACAATAGTTTCACAAATAAAATAATCCGAAAACAATACATCAATCTCAAAACAAAACAATTATCTTTATTTTATTAAATCCTAATGCCCAAACTAAAGGTTTACCCAGTGTTACTATGGACTGGGTACCCAAATCTAATTAATTCCACACTTTGTGCAGGAACATCTATGAAGGATTATCATCAGGCCAATGTATGTTAATAATAGCTGTTCCAGGCACATAACAGGAGACATCACCCAACTGCATGACATTCAAACTATTAGTGAAGAGTATGTGTCCTTTGCGAGATGAGAAAAGGGAAAGATCACTCAAAAGGGTACTATAAGTAATGGTGTGTTAAAGTTCGACAATATGAACTATGTCCCTAAGTTGACACACAAAGTGTATCTCAGATTTGTAGCAGAAGCTTTTTAACTCATTTTACAAACAAAGAAAGCCTCATTTTGAAACCGGGCATTGTCATACTAGAAGACTGGGTTCTTGTTTGATCACAAAGAAAAGATAATGCATGCGTGATCGACATGAACCAAAATGTTGTTGAACAAATTACTTGTTTGTTTTCAAAAGTGTCGGAACAAAATGCCATGCTTTGGCATCGTCGTCTGGACCATGAAAATGTCAAAAACTTGAATCGTCTTGCTAAAAACAACATTGTTCGTGGCTTGCCAATTAAAGATTTTATAACCTTTGAAAAATGTGTGGTGTGTGCTCAAGTAAAACATCATTGTAAGTCTCACAAGCCTAAGATTGTCAAATATATTGACTCGTTACTTCAATTGCTTCATATGGATCTTTTGGTCCTGTTAGTGTGCTCAGTTGTTCTCGCAACTCTTATTGCTTAGTTATTAATGACTACTCACATTATATTTGGGTTTTCTTTTTGGCTAACAAGAGAGAGACTGTAGAGCTAATTAAGAGATTTGTAGTGCTGATGGAATATCAGGCCAACTTGAAGGTCAAGGGGATATGGTGTGACCACGGTACTGAGTTCCAAAATGCTGTTTTGAATCACTTATGTGCTGAAAAGGGGATACCGCGTCAATATAGTGCTGCAAGAACACCACAACAAAATGGAGTAACTGAAAGAAGAAATCGTATCTTGATTGAAACTGCTTGCACGATGTTGTGTGACTCAAAATTGCCTCTTTTCGTTTAGGCTGAGGCAATTAACACGGCATGCTATGTGAAGAATAGGGTGCTCATCAACAAACAACACATAAAGACACCCTATGAGTTGCTTTATGGACACAAACCAACTGTTGCTCACTTTCGCGCTTTCGGGTGTCCTTGCACTCTTTTGCATTTGGAGGCTACATCGAAGTTTGATTCAAAAGCTAATGGTTGCTACTTCGTTGTATACGATGTTCATACTGCTTATAGAGTTTACAACAAGGCCACAAAACATATTGTGGAATCATATGATGTAAGATGGCTAGAGGAAAGCGAGACTGGTGCAAGAGTTAGTCCGGAATGGTTATTTGACTATCATTAATTGTTTAAATCATTTAATGTTTTTCCAGATGTTGTAGATACTATAGATCCTTTGCACAGTGTGGATGATGATGATGAGGTTGTGACCACAACAGTCATACACAAGCCAACAGCGCTAAATATTGATCCAGCTGGATCATATGATGAAGCACCTGACTCTTCAATGCCTTCTTAGGAGCCGGTTCTTGAGACAAAATCTTCTACAAACACTGCTAAAGAGTTTGTGCAACCTACAATTGATGTTGAAGCAACAAGTGTTAGAGAACCTGTTCGTCAAACATTTGGAAGCTATATTTTCCCAAATCCTATTTTGAATGAGTTTGTTGCAAGTAATTCTCACTAGCACAGTTCTTCATCCAGGGAATATATTTCCACATTTGGAATACATAAAAAATTTTCAAATCTTTCAATCATAGCACCGATACCAAATCGTCATATTCCCACCAACATTCAACGTGATCATCCAATTGAGAACGTTATTGGTCCACTCGAGGCAGGAGTTTTCACACGCAGTCACACAAGAGAAATCAATAATTGTTTCTACTCCTGCTTCATATCCCAAATTGAAACAAAGAGTGATGTTATGGCCTTATAAGAACCAAGTTGGGTTGAAGCCATGCATGAGGAATTGAATCAGTTCAAAAGGTTATAAGTATGGAAGTTGGTAAAGCTTCCTAAGGGCAAGAAATCATTATATACGAGATGGGTCTTCCAAAACAAGTAGGATGGCAACGAGGTTATTATGAGAAACAAGGTTAGACTGGTGGTTCCTGGGTTTCATCAAGTTGAGGATCTTGATTACATAGAGGATTATGCTCTGGTGGCTCGGCTTAAAGCCATTCGCATTTTCTTAGCATATGCCTCCTACATGGGTTTCACTGTTTACTAGATAGATGTCAAGACGACGTTTCTTTATGGAGAAGTCAAAGGAAGAAATTTATGTGGATCAGTCACCAGGTTTCACTGATCCAAAATATCCAAATCATGTTTACAAGTTGGATAAGGCTCTTTATGGCTTACATCAGGCTCCTCGAGCTTGGTATGCCACCTTGACTAATCATTTCCTGGAATATGGGTACACGCGTGGAACCATTGATCAAACTCTTTTCATCAAAAGAATCGACAGCAATATTATTCTGGTTAAAATTTACCTGGAAGATATCATCTTTGGATCCACAAATCAACAGTTGTGTGTTGAATTTGATGTAGTTATGAAGAAACAATTTGAGATGAGTTCTCTTAGAGAAATGAAGACTTTCTTGGGTCTTTAGGTTAGACAAAGTTCAGATGGTATTTTGCTCCATCAAGGAAGTATGTTGAAGATACGTTGGTCAACTTTGAGATGCAAGATTCTACAGCGGCTGCAACTCCAATGGCTGAAAGACCTCTACTCACCTCAGATTCTGATGGCCCATCTGTAGGGCAGGCTCTGTATAGATCAATGATTGGATCACTGATGTATCTAACTGCTAGTCGTCCCGACATCATGTTTGCAGCCTGTCAATGTGCTCGATATCAGGCTAATCCTAAACTCTCTCATTTAACTGTTGTTAAGAGAATTTTTAAATATCTAAAAGGGACACCAAACTTAGGTCTTTGGTATCCTAAAATTCATAATTTGATTTATATGCTTTTGGTGACAGCAATTATGGAACTTGTGATATTGACAGGAAACCTACAATGTCAATTTTTGGGAGATAGGCTCATTTCATGGCAGTGCAAGAAATAGCAAACCGTGTCAACATCCACTGCTGAGGCTGAATATGTGGCAGCATCTGCTTGTTGCTCACAGGTGATTTGGATGCAACATCAATTGCAGGATTATGGTTTGAATTTTCTTGACACTCATATCTTTTGTGATAATGATGCGACGAGTACCATTGCTAAAAAATCAGTTTAACATTCTAAAACTAAGCACATAGACCTTAAAATACATTTCATTAGAGATTGCTACAAACAGAAATTGATTTATTTAGAACAAATCCACACTGATAATTACTTGGCGGACTTATTTACTATACCCGTTGGTAAATTTTGGTTTAATGTGCTTGTAGGGTTCCTAAAAGTGCTTTATTTCGATGATTGATTTTTGAGTTTAAATTTGTACATAAAAGTTTTTTAATTTTCTTTATTCACAAATTTAGGGGGAGAAAGAGACAAAAATAGAAAAATAGTGTGCGTGTGTTTAGGGGGGGAGAAAAAAATCAAAAATATTGTTTCGTTGCATTGGGAAATAATATAAATCTTTATGTGAATAGTAAGATCAATACATGTAAAGTATTGTAGTAGAAACTAACAGACTCTGTAATCTATGTATCGGTAGGCTCAGCCCAAGAGAATGAAAATTCGGTCTGACCGTTGACTTGTTGGAACCTAATTGAACTTGTTCAATGTGGACACATCTTTGGGTCTTGTAAACTTAACTAAGTCCTATGTAAGGAAAGGGATGGAAGGTCGGGTCATACACAAGCCCGTTGGTGTTTGGTCAACCAAATAAATGAAATATTTTAATTATAACAGTTCATTAAAGTTAAAAAATAATAAATCAACCAAAAATTAATGAAAAACATACAAACTTAGGTGGTTAAAGTTAGAACTATATAGGTGGGGGCATCATTATAAGTCCTAAACACCTCAAATGTAAGGCATGTAAGTCCGTATTGCGTGGTATGTAAGTCCAACGTTCAACCTTAATCTTTGATTTTGCATAATATTCTAAGTTTGTTAAAAAGAAAAATTGCTCTGTCATCAAAAAGATTTGGCCGGCATCAGGGGGTTGGAGTCAAGTTGGAGTGACTTAGTCCGGTAAAACTATAAATGAAACTTGGCAAAGTGGTTTCTAGGCTTTTTTAGTGTGGGTCCCACTAGATTATACAAACCTAAATTGTGTCCGGTGTAACATTTCGGATTTTCAAACCCGTATTCGTCTGCGTATAACCCGATCCGGTAACACTTTTAGATCGTTATTATTCATCAATATATTAATATTTATAAGTATTAAAGATTACAAGTTCACTTTAGGCCCTTATACTTTATATATTGTTCAAACTCCTAAACTATGTATAAAAGATTTATTAAATGTCCAAATAACAAACTTCAAGGACCAATATCGTCAAAACGTGAAACATCACCCTCCTCACCACCGGAGTGCCGCGTGGGCAGCCTCCATGTCCCCGCCGTGCGGCACTATGGCTCCCAGCACATATCGTTTAAGCTTTAGTTCATTTTTTTGTTCGTTTAAGGTATAAAATCGATTATATTAGATATGTTTGAGTGAATTAAGGTCCAAGTAATCATAATATAACTAAAATACAACTCCTAATTCGTTTTCCCCTGATTAAGATCATATCTTTTAGTATATTTCATTGATTATTTCTTTAAATCGCATATAGTTCCTTAAACGGGCTAAAAAGCCTATAATTAGTTCGGTTTAGCTATTCCTATATAAACACATCATAATTCGCTACTATAAACTTTAATCTAACCCTAATACACCTCCTCCAGCCGTCACTAGTCTCTGCCATCTCGTAAACCCTTCGGTTTTTGCATATTCGTTAAAGATACAACACTTAATCGTTGACTTTGCTTGCTTTAGGACCTTTGACTTCCGTTTCTCATCAATCCTTTCACTTTCGGGGTAAGTTGCAAACAGTAAAATCATTAATACATATTCCCTAGTAAATAATCTTCAATTAGTTTTGGTGGTTGAAGGGTGTTGACTGGTCAATTGCTTTAAAACCCGTTAAAGGGCAAAACAGTCAACAAGTTTGACTTTACGTTTTCTCATGCTTCTGGTCGGATTCAATGTTCAGTCCAGAAGAATTTTATTCTTGAAGCGTGATTTTAAGGCTACTTCCCAAAACCCAACTTCCAACTCGCTGTTCAGATTCTGGTCAATACCAGCTCGCTTAAACGTTTAATTCAACATAACTAAAGTTCTACTCATCCGTTTGGATTGATTCCAGCGGCATTAAGTTCGTTTTTATTTATAGTTTCATATCACAAAGTTTCAGGTTCTAATAAGTTATTTCATCTGACGCGTATTGGACGACTCACTTATCCGTTAACTCGTTTATTCTTAAGTATACTTACTTGCCTTAATCTAAGGTGAGTTTTATCATTCCCCTATTTTACTCAATTTTCACAAACGTTTTGGGGACATATGCGTATATTATACTATACATACATATCTATATATACCTACATATCAAAAATAGCAAACGTGTAATTGTGTGTGATTAATCAAATCTACTTGTTATGTGCTTACTTGTTTATGTGTGCATTCGTGCTCGGAGAGGTCCCGCATATCCCCATGTATTGGGTTCTCATTCTATTGACCACCGCCCTATTCGCTTGGCAACGGTCTTATTCTTATTTGCTCATAATTGATTTACCGGCGCCCAATTCGCTTGGCAATAGTTTTAATCGACAACTTATTTGCTTATGGTTTAATTTCACCGCATTTATTACGTTTTGCTTATTTATTATATTAACATAATTTTTGGTGTCAAAACTTGGTGGTAAACTCACTCAACATGTTTGTTGACAAAACTCCATTTTCTACGCATATGCAGCTTGCTTGAGTTGAAGGATGAACACTTAGAAAGACCTTAGGGTTATATTAAGACAAACTTGAATTTAAATGATTGTACTTATTTATTTGAATGGTTTTGTCGTATTTGATTATTGTGTGTATTATTTGAATAAAATAATTAATTAGATATTGTCATTTATAATTATGATAGTATCTTCGAGCTGTGAGCAATCGGATCACGCCCCGGAATTTCCGTCTTATGTTGGGTGTAACATCCAGTCTTATCCCTCTAAGTAAGTATTAAGGGCATGGGTTTAAGTGGACAACAAGACCGACAATAGACCAGTTCTTACAAAGTATGTGTGTGTTGAAAAGTGTTCTTTGATTGAACCTAGAACGTTTGATTCCAAAAAGTAAACAAAAATTGTAAAAAGGTTATTTTTATTTTAGTTTATTTTATTTTTCTATGTAAATGTTTTTTTATTGTCGAAACGAGCGCGTTACAGGAATCAGTTTTTTCTCTAAAATTTAAAAAATATGTTGGACTTCATTAAAAGTTGGTTTTGAAAACATCTCGACCCATTTGAGTTCTTGGCCCAACTAACCGAGAACTCTAGATATTTTGGTCTTAAATTAGTTTTTAGCCTATGAGTATCAAATACTCATGATTTAAAGATTTTTTGGGGAGTGTTCTTGTCAAATTAATCTTTCAAAATTAATTATCTCTCTCTCTCTCTCTCTCTAAAACCGAAGACTCTATAGCTTCCATCATCAGCATCTTCATATTTCTTTAAATTCTCGGTTCTTCATCATCATCTTTACCATCTTTGTGTTTCATTAAAGGTTATCGGTTCTTCATCGAGGTAAGAAAGCTCGAGTCATTGTAGTGTTGATATTCTTGTTATAGTGTTTTGAAGATTAGTGTCGTGTTTTCTGATTACAGGGTTCACAAGTGTTATCGGTTGAGTTTTCTGAAATTTTCTTTGTTGATGACCATATTATCATGTTGGAGAAACTGATTCGGAAACCGAGGTCTCATGCATATTGATGACTTTTAGTTTTTGGATTGACCGTAAACATTTGTGTGTTATTGTTGACCGAAAACGTTTGTGGTTGACCGGAAAATATTATCTGATGACTGTAATCTAGTTTGTGTGTTGTTGTTGGTTTGTTGCAGATGCAGGTCAATCAGATGATATTATGGATGATTCTTTTCGGAAACAAAGTGAGGAGAAGATGGAGTCAAGAGGAACGGAAGTTTTTCATTTTTTGGGATTTCCAAAAGCGCGATGAAAAGACAAGCAAAAAGAAGTGACTCAAAGAAGACAATAGGTTCAGAATTAGACTCATATGAAGATGAAGGTGAAGTATTTAGCTCTAGTGAAAGTGAGAGCGATGACTTGGATAGTGGATCTAGATGGGGAAGAAAGAAGATTGAAGTCGAAAATGAGGAGGGCTCAAGTGTTTGGGGTCAAAAGATGGTAACATGCATTGACGGCTCCATCTGGGGTTCAAAGAAAAGTCAAAATGAGACTGCAACGGGTCCAGGATCGGGTGCATGGGGCTGGAATCGTAAGGCTGAGCAAAAACCGAACCAGGGTGGCGGTTGGAAACAGGGAAAACTGGAGTCCAAAGCGAGACCAGCTGGTTCGATCAGTTGGCAGACCAAATGATGCTCCAAGACCAAACGTACTGGTAGCCGCGACAAAACAATGTATTGTTTCATTCAATCTTTGGAAGTTTAAGAACAAAAGGTTGGATTTTAGTTGACAACACGTGACAAGAATAGCCATAAACCAAGGGGGTTGTTAGGATATATTTTGTGGTTTATGCTTTGTATTATGCTTTCGGTTTTGTTTGTAATAACCAAAATCTTTATGGATTTCAGTGGGCTTGACGGGTTGGGCTTGGGCTTAGCCTATATGGCTTGTACTGGCATATATAAGCTTAATGTTTATCATTTGTTAGGAGTAGTGTTGTAAAAGTCGGATTCCAAGGCTGACTAGTCGGTCCTCGGACCCCTACCTTGGAGACGTTTTCCAAAACAGTCTGGATTAGTCGCAGGCGGTCAAAGTTGGACTAGTCGGGCTAGTCGGTCAAAAGTGGACTAATCGGGCTAGGAATTTCTAAAATTTGGTAAAAAGTCGAACAAAAAGTCGGGCTAGGCGGGCTAAGGTTATCTAAAAGTCAATTAAAAGTCATTCAAAAGTTACTGAGTTAGCTAGAGTACCCTTTTGACGTGAATTATGCTTATTTTGACAAATATATAATGTCCAAAAATTAATTTTCATTATAATTACCATGTCTGAGTACTCTAAGGTGTAATCGGTTTTGTATTACCGGATTAAGTACCAACGTTTATAATAAGCGTGTGCTTTGAATCTTGTGTTTGTGTTCTTGTTATTCGTTTCTTGATTCATCACGTGTTTGGATTCCGCCCAATCACGTGTTAGTTGATATTGCGTTGTAGTGATCCAAATTCGGGACTTACATATAATTTTGTTAACATTACTTCTTCTAGAAGTAACGTTTATTGAATCTTTATGAATGTTTTTAATAATCTTTTCAAGGTCAAAAGGTCATAGCCTTGACTAAGTCTAAGCTATTCATAATATACTTGAAATAACTTAAACGTAGATCCTACCTTAGTGGACACTCGAGAATGCTAAATAATAAGAAAAGAGTGACAACTTGGTTGGCAAGGTCTTGGTACTAGCACGCTTAAATGATTAACTAAGCGTCGGACTTCAATACTTCCACGAATCTCGAGAAATAGGGTGTCGGCATGTCGTAGCGATCAGGCACGCTTTCCTAGGTTAAGTGTGTGTGAATGAAGGTGTTTTTGGGTAAAGAATGGCTCAAACCCGTCACTCCCCTTTCACAGCCAAAATTGGCTTGTTTGCGTAGCACGAAGGACTAAGTCGGTGCTCCTTCGCATAGCGCGAAGCAGTATTTTATTTGAATCTGCCACTTGATGACACATGGCCTGTACAATCGTGCCATGTTTTGACACGTGGTTGGACATGTGTACCCGATTACTTAACGAGATTTCGCATAGCGCGGAAGATTGCTTCGCGTACCGCGGATTAGCTTCTCATCAGTGTCTGTGATGTTACTTCGCGTATCGCGAAGGAGATCTATCAAGTGCTCTGCGTAGTGCAGAGTGCTTAAAATCATAATTTTTACTTTTAGTCCCTAAACTTTGATAATTGACAATTTTGGCAAAATTTTAAGTTGTAATTTTCAAGGTGTTACATATCGCATTCTCTCTTTCGCTAACCCAAGATCTTGCCAACGCGACCTCTTCGATTGCGTTCCACATGAGAACCTTTTCTCGGTGCGACAATTCAATGGGTTAGGGTTGGGTTACATTAGTGGCACGCTTTTTCGTCGTCTTCTTCTTCACGGGTCCGGGTTCGGTTTGGGTTTCCGGCACCACCTCTTGAACATCATCGTCAATTTGAAGGGTTTCACTTGAAATGCCTTGTTGTTGGAGGTATACGTTATACTTGAACCACTCGTCGTAAGCTTGAACCGAATCTTGCGTTACCTCCGGGACTACGTTAAAGTTGAGATTCATTTTGGGTTTTGTAGAAGTTCTTTAGATGGTTAAAATTTATATATGAAAATGGTTGAAATTGGTTTGTTTTTTTTGTTAAAATGGGTGAGTATATATATTATTTATAAAATATATATATATATTTTTAAAATAAACCGTTCCCAACGGTCATATATGTAATGAGCCAACTGATGGCCTCATTCTCCTCACGTCACGCGTGAACTCTTCGAGGACGGGGCGGTGTTCACTGGTGTCACGCGGATGAGATGACAGTCACGTCGGACCAGTAGGGTATCCCTACCGGTGTATACCGGTGGGTCTAACAGTGAAGCACATACTTGGTCAGTCTCACCCCCAACAAATAGAAGTTATAAACTAGATATTTAGCGTTTTGTTGGTCAAGAAATAAATTCGTTGGGTTGTCACATAATTCACTCTAAAAATAACCCTTTATAAGATAACAACAAAGTTTAATTATTATTCTAAAACCATAAAACATACGATTCCAAGTATGCAACACTATTGTTATTTTAAGCCTTTATTATATAAATTCAGACCACTAATTATAACTTCTGCAACTACAACTAGCTTTATCTTGAACGAAAATAATAATAACGGTATATACATTAACAACAATTTAATTAAAGCCACCCTGAATATTATCAATGTAATTTAATTAAATCATTTTTTAATTTACTTTTACCGAAAACAAGTTAACTAAAAATTGACTTTGAAGATAACATTTTGATTTTGTGATAAGCATAAAGATAACATATTACTTCAAAATTCAACATGGAAACCAAAACATACCTGATATTCTTTCATATATATATATATATATATATATATATATATATGTTAGGTTTAAATAAGAAGTTTGATTTTTCTAAGAAGGCTAGAAAGAATGGTATTTTAGTCCAATACTTTAATATCAAAATCCACTTACTTTAATCTCAAAACCCATTTAAATTAATTTCAAAACCCCACTTACATAAAACCCAATTATATCTTCACTCATCTCTTATAACCACCACCACTCCACCGCCCACCGCCACCACAACCGTCACCCACCGCCACCACCTCACCGGAAAAGTCCAAAAAAACACTATGAAAAAAAAACACAATGAAAAAAACACAATGGAAAAGTACACTATGAAAAAAAACACAATGATAAAAACATAATTGTATGACACAATGTAAATAACACAATGAAAAAAAACACAATGGAAAATACTATTGTATAACACAATTTTGTAAAACACAATTCGGTAAAACACAATTTGTAAAAACCCACTAATTTTTATTTAATTTTTATATTACAATATGGTACTCATATAAAAGATAAAAAGACACTCGTTATTATGGTGAATTTGTTTTTCAATAAAAACGTCGTAAAAAAAAGTTATGGACGTTTTAAAATGATGGAGGAATTTGGCATGTGCCTTGCATATGGAAAGAGAAAGTCAACAAATGTGTTATTCTTTTTATGCCCTTTACCTTGTGTTCACACTTGATTTTCCCTAAACTAATCTCAACCCTCCATGTTCAAAATCAATAGACAAGATTACTTCTTATCTTTCCTACAAAAAGTATACTTCCTATTATAACCTAACCCATTTATATATAGGGTTAGGTTAAAATTAAAACCCACTTGAATTGTGAAAACTCTAGAAACTCATTCTCAACCACATGTTTTTAATTAAAATTTAAATCTTGTGGCCCACAATTAAAGTTAATAAAAATGTAAACATATATATAACATTTTCTCTCTCCTGAAAACATATATAAAAATTAGTAAAAAAATGTTAAAAAATAGCAAAAAAATGTTTTTTTGATTTTTCGATGTTTTGTATTAAATGTAACAACACATATTACGTATGTAACAAAAAAAACGATGTTACATAGGGTTTTCACGAGTTTTCATAACTCAAGTGGGTTTTCATTTTATACTTTCCATATATATATATATATATATATACCGTAAATAAATCCTAAATTGTGTATCTGACTCTCTTTTGTGTTTGATATACCGATCATCTCCACTTTGACACAAAGATGACTGGGTCTCGAGTTTCTGACACAGAAAAAGGCAATAGCGTCTCAACAAATCCCAAAATCCATATAGCTCAAAAGGTATATATATATATGTGTGATGATACCTTAATATGCAATTTATTTACATGTGAACTGGATATATAATATTGTCTAATTTGACTCTGTTATGCAGATGTTAGCAGAATTTATTGGCACATATTGTGTGATCTTTGCTGGTTGTGGATCAGTGGCTGTGAATAACCTCTACGGCAAGGTAACGTTTCCCGGAGCTATGGCGATGATCTACACTGTCGGTCATGTCTCCGGTGCACACTTTAACCCCGCGGTCACCATTACTTTTATCTCTTTTGGGCTTGTGTCCGTTCAAAGAGGTATGTAAATATTCTTTTGTACTTGCATGATTAAGTATGTTTTGTTTTGTGTTATGTAATTATATTCTTTATATTTAATGAAGGTGGTGCTATATATACTTGCACAACTTTTGGGGTCGATTTCAGCAAGCGGAACCTTGTCGTTGATTATGAATGTGACACCGGAAGCATATTTTGGAACTGTACCGGCTGGTTCTACCATACAATCGTTTGTTGTCGAAATAATCATTACGTTTATCCTTATGTTTGTTATCTCGGGAGCTAGCAATGACGATAGGGCGGTATGTTTTCTTATGAAAGATCTTGTAATTAAACACTGCATTTAATTTTTAAGATCATTAAAATGGAATAATTGTCTTTATTTTGACAATCAATGTGTTTAATGTTTGATAATAATTTGATTTAAAATATTTGTTTTATGTTACTTTTATTATGTCAGATTATGATTACCTATTATATCTTTACTAATTATGTTGATTTTAAATTTGCAGGTAAAGAAGCATGGAGGTATCGTAGTTGGAATGACCATTATGTTAAACGATTTTGTGGGAGGATAATTCTTTACTTTAAAATGAAATAAATTTAATATTTTGGGAAATATTTAAGGAAATTAAATGATATTTATTTTTCAGGCCAATTTCTGGAGCATCAATGAATCCGGCTAGAAGTCTTGGACCAGCTATTGTGAAGTTGAAGTTCAAAGGAATTTGGGCATATATCTGCGGCCCGATCATTGGAGCAGTTACTGGAGGCTTTGTTTATGAGTTGTTGAAGCCGACGAAAAAATCTTTTAGCAATATTGTGAAAAGAAGTGGATGATTCGGTCCTTGGCTTTGAGATCAAAACTGAAATTGTTTTTGTTTGTCAAAACTTTTTTGTTCTTATGATGTCAATCTTGGTAAGTTTTTTTCTTTGGTAGTTTGGGATAATTGTATTGCATGAAAACTTGTACGGTTATTAATTTAGTTGATTTCCTTATATTTGTATGGGTTGATTTGTCATTTGTCATTAATTATTGAAGTGTGATATCTAGCTATTGGTTGTAAAAAGAGTTTTAAAGTTAATTCGGTAGCTGGCATATAAATATAATTAGAAAAATGGTTATTAATAAAAGTTTATGAAGATGGACATATATGATATTTAGAAGTTTGCAAAGATATATATGATATTTATTAACTTTGCATGGATATAGATGAAATTAGATCTTAATCCTAATATTAGGCTATCATGAAACAAAGCTTGACTGGAACGTTTGTGCAACTTAAACGCTAAAACTCTAATTATTTGATTATTGTATTTGTTTTCCTGTATTTGTAATCACTTGTTAGTTTGGTGGTGCTATTATTTTATCTTTGTGCAATGATTCTAAAACCCAATGTGATGGGCTCAAAAATTGCTATTCTATGCCTTCCAGGCTCCCACTCTTCCGGGACAAGCCACTTGTATCCTCTCTCCTGACTCTCCAAAATCGGGTCCAACTCAGTTTCGTGTGAGTGAAGGAAAAATAGCGTGTTTGAGGTCACTCATCTACTCATAACCTAGCTCACTAAAAGTTCAAGTTGATATGGATCAAGCTCTTTGGCTTGTATAAATGTCTGGGTGGAGTCGGTCTGGTGGTTGCTCACTCGTATCTTAAAAATGGTTATTCTATTAAGTTTCTCTAAATTTAATCACCACAAAGATAGAATGAGTTGATTAGGTAAGATTAGCCAGCTGTTTGATGATGGGGTGGAATTCAAATGTGCAACTCATATAGAACAAATTAATATAATAGGTCACTAGTCAGATTATGTTTGTGTGAAGTGTCACATTTGGATTCTTAGTAGCATGGGACCTTAAACATGGAAATGTGAAGTGAAACCAAAAAAATAGAAGAAACAAAGACAACACAAAATTTAAATAACAATGAGAACTCAACAGACAATACAACTTAAATTAACTTAGAAATATGTTGGATATACACATGTATATGCAGAGAATAAAACTTAAATTTATCAAAGAATAGAAGTTGAATAACTTATTTATTACACAATGAGATCATGTTGTTGGAACACTGCTTCTCTTTGACTTTTATCATATCTTATGATTTGACTCGCAATTCAACCATGCTCAACAGACAACAGAAAAGGATTAAGTCAACAGAAACTCATGTTCTTGTAAATATGAGATAATTATATGAAAGGTCCCTGCTGTATGTACATATTATGGATTGAGTCCCCAAGTATAAGGAACTACTTGTCTGATCTGATTCAATAAGTTTCATAACGGGTAACAAAAAGGTCCCTAAGATGGAATGGTTAATTTTTCTAGTTAACTCGTGAGGGCAATTTGGTTCGCATGTGTACATCAATGTTATGGAAACCTATATCACCTATCTCTTTGTTTTCTAGCCATCCTCTTCAGACTGTGATCATTGAAACGTCTTTCAAGAAACCTTAACAAGCCAAGCTTAATTTGTAGTTGTTTTGAACTTTTGTTGACAAGTTTATATCTTTTAGTAAAACGTTCTGCATGTATTGTCCTATTTTGTGTTCCTTCCCAGCAGCCCAACAGTAACCAAAAATTAGTTAGCAATGCCTAATTTCTTCATTTCCCACTTTTGAGTTAAAAAATAGTTTAGTTGCCATATTGTATCTGCATTTTTTTTAATTTAAGTTGATGATTTATGTTTGCAATGTTGCTTTAGACTTTAGAGTTTTGGTACTTGATGGATTTGCATTTGGTTAAAAAAAAAATTTATGGCATATGAAAAAAGGGCCCCCTTAAAGATTTTGATTTCAGATTTTGCGGTGAATCTAGCGTGCCCTGTCACACCCCGGTCCAGGGCCTAGGAGTGTGACTAACAGTTGGTACCTGTTTTGTAAATATATCAGAGTAGCGGGTTTATTTTAGCGGAAGTCTTTACATATTAAAATATTAATTTACATTATCAAAACTACTCGGGAATTAAACACCCGAGTTTCAGGTTTACAATATCGTGATATTAATAATACAAGGATTTATAATATTCAAAACGAGCCATCTCAAGCGATCTTCTATGACTCCAATCCTTGTATACCATCTATTGTCATCTAATTACCTGCAAGGGTGGGAAAAACACGTC
Organism: Bidens hawaiensis; assembly: GCF_021521415.1. Classification (NCBI taxonomy): domain Eukaryota; kingdom Viridiplantae; phylum Streptophyta; class Magnoliopsida; order Asterales; family Asteraceae; genus Bidens; species Bidens hawaiensis. Next base: position 68,706 of record NW_027499042.1, on the reverse strand, counting down.
AGCTATATGCTGGTGAAACGCTGACTCAATAAAACATTTATAACAGTCGTTAAATACAAACATAGTTTTCTGTTCACAATCTCAGCAGGAATGCCTGTCCATTCCCGGGATATGTACCACTGCCCTACACACACAATTCAAAGGTTCCCCGAGTACATAGCCCCTGTTCGGAGACAACCTTCCCCTAGGCTATGTAACCCTTATGGAGAACTGGTTATGACTGACTTGGTTTTGTATGTCAATTATCAGTTATGTTTGGATCCAGACACATGTATATTCGGTCTGAGTTGCTTTTTATTATCTATTTTGTATTATAACGATTTTAGAGATTATATCTCATGCAAACATTTATCAGAGTCTTTGTAATAAACAACCAGTCTATTACAAGAGTAAAATCAGTTCAGACAGTAAAAGGTTAACGTGTTCACCTTATATTATCAGTAGGAAATATCAACCTCCTTGGCTTCAGTATGCAATTAACCTATATTCATAATAGGTATGCATAAGTACCTAGTTGGTATTATTCAGCAGACTTTAAATCTGTTTCAGTTTCAGCAGACTCGAGGTCTGATCAGCAGACCTGAAGTCTGATTCAGTTCAGCAGACTCGAGGTCTGATTAGCAGACCTGAAGTCTGATTCAGTTCAGTAGACTCGAGGTCTGATCAGCAGACTTGAAGTCTGATTCAGTTCAGCATACCTTAGTATAGTTATAGTCGTTTTATGAAAATACTTTGAATTTACATATGACGTTTGGAATAGCACGCTTTGACCTAATAAAGGGTATCACGTTGGCAAACTTCTCCAGGTAAGCAAACGGGTCCCGCGGTTGATTGGGATTTGTACGAATTGCTTTCCTTAGGCAATAAGAGTCTACTAATGATACCCCCTTTCCAGTTACTACATGCCCATCAAAATAATAGTTTTGATTACATTACTTCACGTGGAAGCAATGTCTTTACTTTATAAAACATTACTTGGAAAATATTAACAGTTTAACAACTATACTCTTAACTAAGTTGTAACTAGATATTTAAAGTGTGACATCTGCCCCGATCCGACCCGACCCAGGTACCCGTTTCTCTGACCCGATCTCTTTCTTTTATGATTTAATATTTATTTATACTTATATTTTACTTTTAATAATAATAATATACTTTTCCTTCCCGCCTCTTTCTCTCTCTTTCTTTCCGCCGTCCCGTCCCTCTCCTTCTCTCTTTCCGCCTTCTTTTCCCTCTTGTCGCCGTCCCGCCCTTAAGCCTTGTTTCCCTCTTTTTCTTCTAACTCTTTGCTTGTCCTTTGTTCCTTCCCGCCTAAGGTTGTCTGCGCAGCTCCACGCGCCAGACCCCTTACAAGGAATCCTGCGTGAAGACCACCTGTTTCAGCGATACGCGAGACGAACTCTTCTCGCAGCGCGCTAAGAATTGTAATTCTTCTCGCAGCGCGCTAAGAACGGTAGTTCTTCCCGCGACGCGCTAAGGATTTGTAGTTCTTCTCGCAGCGCGCTAAGAATCGTAGTTCATCCCTCGACGCGCGAAGAATTATAGTTCTTCCCGCGGCGCGCTAGGAATTTTAGTTCCTCCCGCGGCGCGCTAAGAAATGTGATTCTTCCCGCGGCGCGCTTAGAAATGTAGTTCTTTCCGCGACGCGTTAAGGTTAGTTCTGTCTGCCTTCGCGCTCGCGCTCTCTTGACCTTCTGTGTCAGCCTTCTCGCGCTATGTATTGAGTCTTCCTTCTGCTTAATCTAGCCGTTGCTTTTGAGTTGTCTTATCTTTTGTGCTGTTGACCTAATCTGCTTTATGTCTGAAAAGTTACTTTCGGCGCAGCATGCGCACCAACCCCATTGGTTGGCAGAAAAAGTGGCTGACATTATCTTTGGAGATCTGCTTTTTCCATGCCTGACCTGTACCTTTATCTGATCCGCCCATGCCTTTTTACTGTTCCCTGTCAGCCTTTCTCTTTTTCCCTGCTGCCATATCTTTTGATATCTTTTGCTTTTGGAATCTTTTGCTTTTTGAGATCTTTTCCCCTTTTCTAGGGATTGTGTTCCCTAGGGTTTTCCTATAAATAATAATAATATTTTCATAACACTACACACACAAAACACTTAATCTCTCCTGTTCTCTTGCTCCTTGCTCTCTCTGCCGTCTTCCTCTCTGCCTCCGTCTTCCTCCCTGTTCTGCCCTGCTTTTCCGGTAATATATATATATTATAATTTACTTATTAATTATGCTAACTTATAATCAAGACTTAAATCAATTCATTAAAACAATAATCTTATTTATAGGTTAACTTGTGCTTGTTTAAAGTTGGTTCTTGCTTTATCTTACACCGCATCGTTTATCAAGTGAGTAATCTCGTACCTAATCCCTTTTTGCTTTTAATGTTTTGGGATGTTCATGTGTTCATACAAACTTAGAGTCTTAAACTTGTTTATGAACTTTAGTCGCGCAGTATCCCATGTGTTGAGGACGTAGACTTGGCTGTTTATTTGTATGTGTGGATCATTAACCGTCTTGTCGGTCTATTCCGCAGTTCTCATGGTACCATTAGATGAACACGGGAGAACTATCGTTTATGATTTTCTCTTTTGTTTACACATGCACAGTTTGTCTTGTTTGTGAGCTCAATTGTGAGCACTGGCAGTCTATGAATCTTAGAGTTGGTCCCGATCAGATTACACCCTTGTTGAAAACCAGACATACACATGTTGCGCGCAGATTTATTGTTATCTATGTATTAACTATTAAACTTGATTTCTCACCAACACGCAAGTGTTTGACGTTTATTTTAACACATGTTCAGGTTTGCAGTAGCTGTTTTGGAGCTTGTGGACACATAGGAAGTTTTCTTTATTTTGGACCTAGATTAAAATGTATCAAGACAAGTTATTGTTGTCCGAATATTATGATTTATAATATATTGATTTATGATGATTTATGTTATCTTATGTTTACCCTGCGCGTGCGCGAATGAATGTATTTATTAAATATTGACACCCAATAGTGTCACGAGTAATGAAACAATGTGGCGCCCCGATGTATAATCCGCCTTTGGTCGGGGTGTTACAGATTGGTATCAGAGCCCGTTGACTTTAGGATAGGTGGTTAGACGTAACGGCCTAGAATACCTAAGAGTCCCTTCTCGCGCATGAGAGAAATCTCATGTTTGCGCGCTTATTGTTAATTACTCGTTATTTATGAATATGCTCGCGCTTGCGCGGTATATGATTTTATGTTTTATTTCGCGATATTTCGATTTTTGTCGAATTTCGATTTTTATTGATTTTTCTTACATATTCGTTTGTTGGGTTTGAAAATCCGAAAAGTCATGGTGATACATGAATAGTTGATTTTCAATTTCCATTTACGATTATGTTCTGAGGTTGGAGACTTGAAAAGTCATGGTGATACATGAATTGTCAACCTCCAATACTCATTTTCTTGTATGTTTTATATTGAAGATTGAAAAGTCATGGTGATACATGAATCGTCAATCTCCAATACTCGTTTGCTCGTATATTTTAAATTGGGAATTCGGAAAGTCATGGTGATACATGAATTGTCGATTCTTGATTCGAATTTGTTACCTTTATTAAGTCTGCATTTAGGGTCATTTAATCTACTTTAACTTTTGATAGTATCTAACTCTGCGAAACCAAGCTCTATAAAGTTATACTTTGCGATAAAACTAAGATATTAACTAAAATTAAAATTTTTATAGAATGCCTCCGCTATCTCGCCGATTTCAGAGAAGAGAAGCCTCGCGCATGCGTAGACAGCAACGTTCCCAGGAAATGGCCGCCGCAATAGCCCAAGCTTTGAGCCAAAACAATACCAACACCTCTGGTTACAACATTAAGTCCTTTAACGCGGGTAACCCTCCAAAGTTCACAGGTCTTGAAGGAGCCACCGTGATGCTCCAGTGGCTTGAGAAAATAGAAAACACTTTCCTCCACACACAATGCCCCTCAGACAGACGAACCCTGTATGCTTCCAGTGTCCTGGAATCTAGAGCGCTTACATGGTGGAATGGAGTAGCTCATGCGCGTGGCGCAGAAGCTGCTTCTAGCATGACATGGGAGGAATTCAAGGAAATTCTGACGCGAGAATTCTGCCCTCCCAACGAAGTTAAGCGCCTGGAGGAAGAATTTTGGAGTCTTAAGCAATACAGCGGTGAAGCGCGCGAGTACGCGACGCGTTTCCATGAACTAAGCCTGCTTGTCCCTCACCTTGTTACCCCTTCCCGCCGAGCCATAGAGAAATTCCTTGGGGGTCTCCCCATGGAAATTCAAGATTCTGTATGGGCCAGAAACCCAGTGACCCTCTCTGACGCCATTGAGTTGGCCGCTGTGCTCAGCGACAACCATGTCAGAGCAGGAACCCTGTTCCTGCGGGGAGCTGAGAAAACCAAACTCACCAAGACTGTCCCTGAACCAACAGAAACCAAACCTGAACCCTCACACCATAACAACCCGAAACGTAGGCGCAGACAAGCTTACGCGCTTACCAACCCGCCCATAGTCCAGCAACCCGCCTACCAACCTCTAGTATACGCGCCTAACCCTCTGTCAGCCTACCCAACACCTCCTGTAGTCCACAACTATGCCTTAACCAATCCAGCACTCCCTGCCCCGCCAACTAAGAAACCTTACACAGGAAACCACCCCTTTTGCCCAACCTGTAGACTCCACCACCCACCTCAAGTCCCATGTCGACTTTGTACCCGATGTGGCCGCGCTGGTCACCTTGCAGAAAACTGTAGAGTCCCTCTCGCCAACCCAATTGCGCCAACACCACCAGTCTACCCGCAGAACCCACAACCAACCTACCAAAACCCACGACCCAGATCGTGCTTTAACTGCGGTGATCCCAGTCATTTCCGGAACGCGTGCCCGAGACTACAAGTTCAGATTACACAGGCGAATCCGGTGAACCAGGTTTCGAACCAAGTGACACGCGGACGAGCTTTTAACATAACCGCGCACCAAGCGCAAGCGAATAATGACGTAGTTAATGGTACATTTTTGCTTAACGGATTTTATGCTTCTGTACTTTTTGATACTGGCGCCGATCGAAGTTTTATCTCTCGCGCCCTCGAGCAGAAGCTTGCGCGACCGCGCGATAACTTAAAAGAAGATTTTTCAGTTGAATTGGCTAACGGTGAAACTGTTTTAATTAACTCGGTGATTAAAGATTGCACGCTTAACCTTAACGAAAACGATTTTCTAATCGACCTCATCCCCATGCCTCTTGGAAGTTTTGATGTTATCATTGGTATGGACTGGCTCTCGAATAATCGCGCCGAAGTTATTTGCGCCAAGAAGATGGTTCGCATACCTCGAGAAAATGGTGATCTTCATATCTACGACGAGAAACCCTCCCGCGGTCTTAAGCTTATGTCCTGCGCCGAAGCCCAAAGACTCATGCGGAAGAAGTGTGTTGCATTCTTAGCCCATGTGGTCAAACCTGCTGAAGAGAAGAAGCTTCGCGATATCCCTGTTGTGCGTGATTTCCCTGAAGTTTTTCCTGATGATCTTCCTGGTATCCCTCCCGCTCGTGAAGTTGAGTTCCGTATTGATCTTGTCCCTGGTGCTTCCCCCGTAGCTAAATCTCCTTACCGTCTTGCGCCCGCTGAGATGCAAGAATTGGCAAGCCAACTTCAAGAGTTGACTGCTAAAGGATTCATTCGCCCTAGCTCTTCGCCCTGGGGTGCTCCGGTGTTGTTCGTTAAAAAGAAAGATGAATCGTTTCGCATGTGTATTGATTACCGCGAGTTGAACAAACTCACCATTAAAAACCGGTATCCCTTACCGCGTATTGACGACCTCTTTGATCAACTCCAAGGTGCCTCTTGTTTCTCGAAGATTGATCTCCGCTCTGGTTATCACCAGTTGCGCATCCGCGATGAAGATGTTCCGAAGACTGCTTTTCGAACTCGTTATGGCCATTTTGAATTCTTGGTCATGTCCTTCGGTTTAACCAACGCACCCGCCGTTTTCATGGATCTAATGAATCGGGTGTGTAGGCCTTTCTTGGATAAATTCGTGATCGTGTTTATCGATGATGTTCTGGTGTATTCTAAGACCAAGGCCGAGCATGAGCAACATCTCCGATTGGTATTGCAAAAGCTTAGAGCCGAGCAACTCTATGCTAAGCTTTCCAAGTGTGAATTTTGGTCGGATGAAGTACAGTTTCTTGGCCATGTTGTTAACAAGATGGGTATCCATGTCGACCCATCCAAAATTGAAGCAATCAAGAACTGGATTACGCCATCCTCTCCTTCCGAGATCCGTTCCTTTCTGGGCTTAGCTGGTTATTACCGGCGCTTCATTTCGAACTTCTCGAAAATCGCTTTGCCTTTAACAGCTCTAACGCACAAAGGTAAACCGTATATTTGGGGCTCGAAGCAAGAAGAAGCCTTTCTAACGCTCAAGCGTTTGTTGTGTGAAGCTCCTGTTCTTGCGCTACCTGAGGGTAATGATGATTTTGTCGTGTATTGCGATGCATCCAACCAAGGTCTCGGTTGTGTTCTTATGCAACGAGGCAAGGTTATCGCTTACGCATCAAGGCAACTTAAGATTCATGAAAAGAATTATACGACTCACGATCTCGAACTTGGTGCAGTGGTATTTGCCTTGAAGATCTGGAGACACTACCTTTATGGTACTAAGTGTATCCTCTACACTGACCATAAAAGCCTTCAGCATATCTTTGATTAGAAGGAACTTAACATGAGGCAACGCCGATGGAACGAACTCATCAGCGATTACAATTGTGAGATCCGGTATCATCCTGGTAAGGCTAATGTGGTAGCCGATGCGCTCAGCCGAAAACCCTGCCAGCTTAACTGTATCTTGCCGCGCACGCAGCTTCACTTCGCGCCGATCCAAAGCAACCTTGAATCGCGCATTCGTGACACGCAGCGCGCATCCATCAGTAATGGTAACCTTCGCGCCGAGTTAGCGTGTGGCGCGGAAGCGCATTTTGTGCCCAATCTAAGTGGAATTCTCTGTTATCTCAATCGCATCTGGATTCCCTTTGATGAGAATCTTCGCGCTGATATCCTGAGTGAAGCACACAAATCTCGATATTCCGTTCATCCTGGCGCTGATAAGATGTACAAGAATTTGCGCATTACTTATTGGTGGCCCGGTATGAAAAAGGATATTGCTGTGTTCGTAGCTAGATGCCTGACTTGTTCTAAAGTAAAAGCTGAACATCAACGCCCATCTGGTTTGCTCGAACAACCAGAAATTCCTACGTGGAAATGGGAAGGTATAGCGATGGACTTTATTACCAAGTTACCTTTGACAGCAAGCAAACATGATAGCATTTGGGTAATAGTGGATCGTTTGACTAAGTCTGCTCACTTTCTGCCCATTCGTGAAAACTACCGTGTTGAGCAACTCGCGCAGCTTTATGTCAAGGAAATTGTCTGCCGCCATGGTACTCCTTTGAGCATCATATCCGATCGCGATGGCCGTTTTATATCCCGCTTTTGGAAATCTCTCCAATCTGCGCTAGGAACTCGCTTGGACATGAGTACGGCATATCATCCCCAGACTGACGGTCAGTCTGAGCGAACTATTCAAACTCTTGAGGATATGCTCCGATCTTGTGTTCTTGATTTTGGAGGTAATTGGGATTCACACCTGCCTTTGATCGAGTTCTCTTATAATAACAGCTATCATTCCAGTATTGGTATGGCCCCATTTGAAGCACTTTACGGTCGTAAGTGCCGCTCCCCGATTTGTTGGAGCGAAGTGGGTGAAACTCAAATCACAGGACCCGAACTTGTTCAAGAGACAACCGATAAAATCGCCAAGATCCGTGATCATCTGCTGACTGCCAGAAGCCGACAGAAGAGTTACGCAGATCGTAGGCGAAAGCCTCTCGAATTTCAAGTTGGTGATCTTGTTCTCCTCAAAGTGTCGCCTTGGAAGGGTGTTGTCCGCTTTGGGAAGAAAGGTAAGCTTGCTCCTCGATATGTTGGACCATTCAAGATTCTCGCGCGTGTAGGAAAAGTTGCCTACAGACTAGACCTGCCGCTCGCGCTCAGTAATGTGCATCCAACGTTCCATGTATCCAATCTCAAGAAGTGTTTAGCCGACGAGAACCTTCACATTCCACTTGATGAAGTTCAAGTTGATGAATCTATGCATTTCGTTGAGAAGCCTGTTGAGATTATGGATGGCGAGGTTAAGCAAACCAAGCGCAGTCGCATCCCTATCGTGAAAGTTCGCTGGGAGTCCAAGCGCGGAGCCGAGTTTACATGGGAAAGGGAAGATCAAATGAAGATCAAGTACCCGCACCTGTTCTCTGCGCAACCTACTTCGAGATAAATTTCGAGACGAAATTTCTTAAAGTAGGGGAGACTGTGACATCTGCCCCGATCCGACCCGACCCAGGTACCCGTTTCTCTGACCCCGATCTCTTTCTTTTATGATTTAATATTTATTTATACTTATATTTTACTTTTAATAATAATAATATACTTTTCCTTCCTGCCTCTTTCTCTCTCTTTCTTTCCGCCGTCCCGTCCCTCTCCTTCTCTCTTTCCGCCTTCTTTTCCCTCTTGTCGCCGTCCCGCCCTTAAGCCTTGTTTCCCTCTTTTTCTTCTAACTCTTTGCTTGTCCTTTGTTCCTTCCCGCCTAAGGTTGTCTGCGCAGCTCCACGCGCCAGACCCCTTACAAGGAATCCTGCGTGAAGACCACCTGTTTCAGCGATACGCGAGACGAACTCTTCTCGCAGCGCGCTAAGAATTGTAATTCTTCTCGCAGCGCGCTAAGAACGGTAGTTCTTCCCGCGACGCGCTAAGGATTTGTAGTTCTTCTCGCAGCGCGCTAAGAATCGTAGTTCATCCCTCGACGCGCGAAGAATTATAGTTCTTCCCGCGGCGCGCTAGGAATTTTAGTTCCTCCCGCGGCGCGCTAAGAAATGTGATTCTTCCCGCGGCGCGCTTAGAAATGTAGTTCTTTCCGCGACGCGTTAAGGTTAGTTCTGTCTGCCTTCGCGCTCGCGCTCTCTTGACCTTCTGTGTCAGCCTTCTCGCGCTATGTCTTGAGTCTTCCTTCTGCTTAATCTAGCCGTTGCTTTTGAGTTGTCTTATCTTTTGTGCTGTTGACCTAATCTGCTTTATGTCTGAAAAGTTACTTTCGGCGCAGCATGCGCACCAACCCCATTGGTTGGCAGAAAAAGTGGCTGACATTATCTTTGGAGATCTGCTTTTTCCATGCCTGACCTGTACCTTTATCTGATCCGCCCATGCCTTTTTACTGTTCCCTGTCAGCCTTTCTCTTTTTCCCTGCTGCCATATCTTTTGATATCTTTTGCTTTTGGAATCTTTTGCTTTTTGAGATCTTTTCCCCTTTTCTAGGGATTGTGTTCCCTAGGGTTTTCCTATAAATAATAATAATATTTTCATAACACTACACACACAAAACACTTAATCTCTCCTGTTCTCTTGCTCCTTGCTCTCTCTGCCGTCTTCCTCTCTGCCTCCGTCTTCCTCCCTGTTCTGCCCTGCTTTTCCGGTAATATATATATATTATAATTTACTTATTAATTATGCTAACTTATAATCAAGACTTAAATCAATTCATTAAAACAATAATCTTATTTATAGGTTAACTTGTGCTTGTTTAAAGTTGGTTCTTGCTTTATCTTACACCGCATCGTTTATCAAGTGAGTAATCTCGTACCTAATCCCTTTTTGCTTTTAATGTTTTGGGATGTTCATGTGTTCATACAAACTTAGAGTCTTAAACTTGTTTATGAACTTTAGTCGCGCAGTATCCCATGTGTTGAGGACGTAGACTTGGCTGTTTATTTGTATGTGTGGATCATTAACCGTCTTGTCGGTCTATTCCGCAGTTCTCATGGTACCATTAGATGAACACGGGAGAACTATCGTTTATGATTTTCTCTTTTGTTTACACATGCACAGTTTGTCTTGTTTGTGAGCTCAATTGTGAGCACTGGCAGTCTATGAATCTTAGAGTTGGTCCCGATCAGATTACACCCTTGTTGAAAACCAGACATACACATGTTGCGCGCAGATTTATTGTTATCTATGTATTAACTATTAAACTTGATTTCTCACCAACACGCAAGTGTTTGACGTTTATTTTAACACATGTTCAGGTTTGCAGTAGCTGTTTTGGAGCTTGTGGACACATAGGAAGTTTTCTTTATTTTGGACCTAGATTAAAATGTATCAAGACAAGTTATTGTTGTCCGAATATTATGATTTATAATATATTGATTTATGATGATTTATGTTATCTTATGTTTACCCTGCGCGTGCGCGAATGAATGTATTTATTAAATATTGACACCCAATAGTGTCACGAGTAATGAAACAATGTGGCGCCCCGATGTATAATCCGCCTTTGGTCGGGGTGTTACAGATTGGTATCAGAGCCCGTTGACTTTAGGATAGGTGGTTAGACGTAACGGCCTAGAATACCTAAGAGTCCCTTCTCGCGCATGAGAGAAATCTCATGTTTGCGCGCTTATTGTTAATTACTCGTTATTTATGAATATGCTCGCGCTTGCGCGGTATATGATTTTATGTTTTATTTCGCGATATTTCGATTTTTGTCGAATTTCGATTTTTATTGATTTTTCTTACATATTCGTTTGTTGGGTTTGAAAATCCGAAAAGTCATGGTGATACATGAATAGTTGATTTTCAATTTCCATTTACGATTATGTTCTGAGGTTGGAGACTTGAAAAGTCATGGTGATACATGAATTGTCAACCTCCAATACTCATTTTCTTGTATGTTTTATATTGAAGATTGAAAAGTCATGGTGATACATGAATCGTCAATCTCCAATACTCGTTTGCTCGTATATTTTAAATTGGGAATTCGGAAAGTCATGGTGATACATGAATTGTCGATTCTTGATTCGAATTTGTTACCTTTATTAAGTCTGCATTTAGGGTCATTTAATCTACTTTAACTTTTGATAGTATCTAACTCTGCGAAACCAAGCTCTATAAAGTTATACTTTGCGATAAAACTAAGATATTAACTAAAATTAAAATTTTTATAGAATGCCTCCGCTATCTCGCCGATTTCAGAGAAGAGAAGCCTCGCGCATGCGTAGACAGCAACGTTCCCAGGAAATGGCCGCCGCAATAGCCCAAGCTTTGAGCCAAAACAATACCAACACCTCTGGTTACAACATTAAGTCCTTTAACGCGGGTAACCCTCCAAAGTTCACAGGTCTTGAAGGAGCCACCGTGATGCTCCAGTGGCTTGAGAAAATAGAAAACACTTTCCTCCACACACAATGCCCCTCAGACAGACGAACCCTGTATGCTTCCAGTGTCCTGGAATCTAGAGCGCTTACATGGTGGAATGGAGTAGCTCATGCGCGTGGCGCAGAAGCTGCTTCTAGCATGACATGGGAGGATTCAAGGAAATTCTGACGCGAGAATTCTGCCCTCCCAACGAAGTTAAGCGCCTGGAGGAAGAATTTTGGAGTCTTAAGCAATACAGCGGTGAAGCGCGCGAGTACGCGACGCGTTTCCATGAACTAAGCCTGCTTGTCCCTCACCTTGTTACCCCTTCCCGCCGAGCCATAGAGAAATTCCTTGGGGGTCTCCCCATGGAAATTCAAGATTCTGTATGGGCCAGAAACCCAGTGACCCTCTCTGACGCCATTGAGTTGGCCGCTGTGCTCAGCGACAACCATGTCAGAGCAGGAACCCTGTTCCTGCGGGGAGCTGAGAAAACCAAACTCACCAAGACTGTCCCTGAACCAACAGAAACCAAACCTGAACCCTCACACCATAACAACCCGAAACGTAGGCGCAGACAAGCTTACGCGCTTACCAACCCGCCCATAGTCCAGCAACCCGCCTACCAACCTCTAGTATACGCGCCTAACCCTCTGTCAGCCTACCCAACACCTCCTGTAGTCCACAACTATGCCTTAACCAATCCAGCACTCCCTGCCCCGCCAACTAAGAAACCTTACACAGGAAACCACCCCTTTTGCCCAACCTGTAGACTCCACCACCCACCTCAAGTCCCATGTCGACTTTGTACCCGATGTGGCCGCGCTGGTCACCTTGCAGAAAACTGTAGAGTCCCTCTCGCCAACCCAATTGCGCCAACACCACCAGTCTACCCGCAGAACCCACAACCAACCTACCAAAACCCACGACCCAGATCGTGCTTTAACTGCGGTGATCCCAGTCATTTCCGGAACGCGTGCCCGAGACTACAAGTTCAGATTACACAGGCGAATCCGGTGAACCAGGTTTCGAACCAAGTGACACGCGGACGAGCTTTTAACATAACCGCGCACCAAGCGCAAGCGAATAATGACGTAGTTAATGGTACATTTTTGCTTAACGGATTTTATGCTTCTGTACTTTTTGATACTGGCGCCGATCGAAGTTTTATCTCTCGCGCCCTCGAGCAGAAGCTTGCGCGACCGCGCGATAACTTAAAAGAAGATTTTTCAGTTGAATTGGCTAACGGTGAAACTGTTTTAATTAACTCGGTGATTAAAGATTGCACGCTTAACCTTAACGAAAACGATTTTCTAATCGACCTCATCCCCATGCCTCTTGGAAGTTTTGATGTTATCATTGGTATGGACTGGCTCTCGAATAATCGTGCCGAAGTTATTTGCGCCAAGAAGATGGTTCGCATACCTCGAGAAAATGGTGATCTTCATATCTACGACGAGAAACCCTCCCGCGGTCTTAAGCTTATGTCCTGCGCCGAAGCCCAAAGACTCATGCGGAAGAAGTGTGTTGCATTCTTAGCCCATGTGGTCAAACCTGCTGAAGAGAAGAAGCTTCGCGATATCCCTGTTGTGCGTGATTTCCCTGAAGTTTTTCCTGATGATCTTCCTGGTATCCCTCCCGCTCGTGAAGTTGAGTTCCGTATTGATCTTGTCCCTGGTGCTTCCCCCGTAGCTAAATCTCCTTACCGTCTTGCGCCCGCTGAGATGCAAGAATTGGCAAGCCAACTTCAAGAGTTGACTGCTAAAGGATTCATTCGCCCTAGCTCTTCGCCCTGGGGTGCTCCGGTGTTGTTCGTTAAAAAGAAAGATGAATCGTTTCGCATGTGTATTGATTACCGCGAGTTGAACAAACTCACCATTAAAAACCGGTATCCCTTACCGCGTATTGACGACCTCTTTGATCAACTCCAAGGTGCCTCTTGTTTCTCGAAGATTGATCTCCGCTCTGGTTATCACCAGTTGCGCATCCGCGATGAAAATGTTCCGAAGACTGCTTTTCAAACTCGTTATGGCCATTTTGAATTCTTGGTCATGTCCTTCGGTTTAACCAAAGCACCCGCCGTTTTCATGGATCTAATGAATCGGGTGTGTAGGCCTTTCTTGGATAAATTCGTGATCGTGTTTATCGATGATGTTCTGGTGTATTCTAAGACCAAGGCCGAGCATGAGCAACATCTCCGATTGGTATTGCAAAAGCTTAGAGCCGAGCAACTCTATGCTAAGCTTTCCAAGTGTGAATTTTGGTCGGATGAAGTACAGTTTCTTGGCCATGTTGTTAACAAGATGGGTATCCATGTCGACCCATCCAAAATTGAAGCAATCAAGAACTGGATTACGCCATCCTCTCCTTCCGAGATCCGTTCCTTTCTGGGCTTAGCTGGTTATTACCGGCGCTTCATTTCGAACTTCTCGAAAATCGCTTTGCCTTTAACAGCTCTAACGCACAAAGGTAAACCGTATATTTGGGGCTCGAAGCAAGAAGAAGCCTTTCTAACGCTCAAGCGTTTGTTGTGTGAAGCTCCTGTTCTTGCGCTACCTGAGGGTAATGATGATTTTGTCGTGTATTGCGATGCATCCAACCAAGGTCTCGGTTGTGTTCTTATGCAACGAGGCAAGGTTATCGCTTACGCATCAAGGCAACTTAAGATTCATGAAAAGAATTATACGACTCACGATCTCGAACTTGGTGCAGTGGTATTTGCCTTGAAGATCTGGAGACACTACCTTTATGGTACTAAGTGTATCCTCTACACTGACCATAAAAGCCTTCAGCATATCTTTGATCAGAAGGAACTTAACATGAGGCAACGCCGATGGAACGAACTCATCAGCGATTACAATTGTGAGATCCGGTATCATCCTGGTAAGGCTAATGTGGTAGCCGATGCGCTCAGCCGAAAACCCTGCCAGCTTAACTGTATCTTGCCGCGCACGCAGCTTCACTTCGCGCCGATCCAAAGCAACCTTGAATCGCGCATTCGTGACACGCAGCGCGCATCCATCAGTAATGGTAACCTTCGCGCCGAGTTAGCGTGTGGCGCGGAAGCGCATTTTGTGCCCAATCTAAGTGGAATTCTCTGTTATCTCAATCGCATCTGGATTCCCTTTGATGAGAATCTTCGCGCTGATATCCTGAGTGAAGCACACAAATCTCGATATTCCGTTCATCCTGGCGCTGATAAGATGTACAAGAATTTGCGCATTACTTATTGGTGGCCCGGTATGAAAAAGGATATTGCTGTGTTCGTAGCTAGATGCCTGACTTGTTCTAAAGTAAAAGCTGAACATCAACGCCCATCTGGTTTGCTCGAACAACCAGAAATTCCTACGTGGAAATGGGAAGGTATAGCGATGGACTTTATTACCAAGTTACCTTTGACAGCAAGCAAACATGATAGCATTTGGGTAATAGTGGATCGTTTGACTAAGTCTGCTCACTTTCTGCCCATTCGTGAAAACTACCGTGTTGAGCAACTCGCGCAGCTTTATGTCAAGGAAATTGTCTGCCGCCATGGTACTCCTTTGAGCATCATATCCGATCGCGATGGCCGTTTTATATCCCGCTTTTGGAAATCTCTCCAATCTGCGCTAGGAACTCGCTTGGACATGAGTACGGCATATCATCCCCAGACTGACGGTCAGTCTGAGCGAACTATTCAAACTCTTGAGGATATGCTCCGATCTTGTGTTCTTGATTTTGGAGGTAATTGGGATTCACACCTGCCTTTGATCGAGTTCTCTTATAATAACAGCTATCATTCCAGTATTGGTATGGCCCCATTTGAAGCACTTTACGGTCGTAAGTGCCGCTCCCCGATTTGTTGGAGCGAAGTGGGTGAAACTCAAATCACAGGACCCGAACTTGTTCAAGAGACAACCGATAAAATCGCCAAGATCCGTGATCATCTGCTGACTGCCAGAAGCCGACAGAAGAGTTACGCAGATCGTAGGCGAAAGCCTCTCGAATTTCAAGTTGGTGATCTTGTTCTCCTCAAAGTGTCTTGGAAGGGTGTTGTCCGCTTTGGGAAGAAAGGTAAGCTTGCTCCTCGATATGTTGGACCATTCAAGATTCTCGCGCGTGTAGGAAAAGTTGCCTACAGACTAGACCTGCCGCTCGCGCTCAGTAATGTGCATCCAACGTTCCATGTATCCAATCTCAAGAAGTGTTTAGCCGACGAGAACCTTCACATTCCACTTGATGAAGTTCAAGTTGATGAATCTATGCATTTCGTTGAGAAGCCTGTTGAGATTATGGATGGCGAGGTTAAGCAAACCAAGCGCAGTCGCATCCCTATCGTGAAAGTTCGCTGGGAGTCCAAGCGCGGAGCCGAGTTTACATGGGAAAGGGAAGATCAAATGAAGATCAAGTACCCGCACCTGTTCTCTGCGCAACCTACTTCGAGATAAATTTCGAGACGAAATTTCTTAAAGTAGGGGAGACTGTGACATCTGCCCCGATCCGACCCGACCCAGGTACCCGTTTCTCTGACCCGATCTCTTTCTTTTATGATTTAATATTTATTTATACTTATATTTTACTTTTAATAATAATAATATACTTTTCCTTCCTGCCTCTTTCTCTCTCTTTCTTTCCGCCGTCCCGTCCCTCTCCTTCTCTCTTTCCGCCTTCTTTTCCCTCTTGTCGCCGTCCCGCCCTTAAGCCTTGTTTCCCTCTTTTTCTTCTAACTCTTTGCTTGTCTTTTGTTCCTTCCCGCCTAAGGTTGTCTGCGCAGCTCCACGCGCCAGACCCCTTACAAGGAATCCTGCGTGAAGACCACCTGTTTCAGCGATACGCGAGACGAACTCTTCTCGCAGCGCGCTAAGAATTGTAATTCTTCTCGCAGCGCGCTAAGAACGGTAGTTCTTCCCGCGACGCGCTAAGGATTTGTAGTTCTTCTCGCAGCGCGCTAAGAATCGTAGTTCATCCCTCGACGCGCGAAGAATTATAGTTCTTCCCGCGGCGCGCTAGGAATTTTAGTTCCTCCCGCGGCGCGCTAAGAAATGTGATTCTTCCCGCGGCGCGCTTAGAAATGTAGTTCTTTCCGCGACGCGTTAAGGTTAGTTCTGTCTGCCTTCGCGCTCGCGCTCTCTTGACCTTCTGTGTCAGCCTTCTCGCGCTATGTCTTGAGTCTTCCTTCTGCTTAATCTAGCCGTTGCTTTTGAGTTGTCTTATCTTTTGTGCTGTTGACCTAATCTGCTTTATGTCTGAAAAGTTACTTTCGGCGCAGCATGCGCACCAACCCCATTGGTTGGCAGAAAAAGTGGCTGACATTATCTTTGGAGATCTGCTTTTTCCATGCCTGACCTGTACCTTTATCTGATCCGCCCATGCCTTTTTACTGTTCCCTGTCAGCCTTTCTCTTTTTCCCTGCTGCCATATCTTTTGATATCTTTTGCTTTTGGAATCTTTTGCTTTTTGAGATCTTTTCCCCTTTTCTAGGGATTGTGTTCCCTAGGGTTTTCCTATAAATAATAATAATATTTTCATAACACTACACACACAAAACACTTAATCTCTCCTGTTCTCTTGCTCCTTGCTCTCTCTGCCGTCTTCCTCTCTGCCTCCGTCTTCCTCCCTGTTCTGCCCTGCTTTTCCGGTAATATATATATATTATAATTTACTTATTAATTATGCTAACTTATAATCAAGACTTAAATCAATTCATTAAAACAATAATCTTATTTATAGGTTAACTTGTGCTTGTTTAAAGTTGGTTCTTGCTTTATCTTACACCGCATCGTTTATCAAGTGAGTAATCTCGTACCTAATCCCTTTTTGCTTTTAATGTTTTGGGATGTTCATGTGTTCATACAAACTTAGAGTCTTAAACTTGTTTATGAACTTTAGTCGCGCAGTATCCCATGTGTTGAGGACGTAGACTTGGCTGTTTATTTGTATGTGTGGATCATTAACCGTCTTGTCGGTCTATTCCGCAGTTCTCATGGTACCATTAGATGAACACGGGAGAACTATCGTTTATGATTTTCTCTTTTGTTTACACATGCACAGTTTGTCTTGTTTGTGAGCTCAATTGTGAGCACTGGCAGTCTATGAATCTTAGAGTTGGTCCCGATCAGATTACACCCTTGTTGAAAACCAGACATACACATGTTGCGCGCAGATTTATTGTTATCTATGTATTAACTATTAAACTTGATTTCTCACCAACACGCAAGTGTTTGACGTTTATTTTAACACATGTTCAGGTTTGCAGTAGCTGTTTTGGAGCTTGTGGACACATAGGAAGTTTTCTTTATTTTGGACCTAGATTAAAATGTATCAAGACAAGTTATTGTTGTCCGAATATTATGATTTATAATATATTGATTTATGATGATTTATGTTATCTTATGTTTACCCTGCGCGTGCGCGAATGAATGTATTTATTAAATATTGACACCCAATAGTGTCACGAGTAATGAAACAATGTGGCGCCCCGATGTATAATCCGCCTTTGGTCGGGGTGTTACATAAAGTAACTTAACCCTATTCCTACCTTAATCGGCTTGTCGGAACTTAAGATCTTTAGAAATCAGCTGCAATTCACCTTGTACTTCGTTACAAGGTCAGCAGCTCTTTAAACAGTGTAACGACACCTCGGTTCTTCACGAAAACGGCCCTCGATACCCTAGAACACCCTTGGCACAATTACCTAGTTAAGTGTGTGAAATGAAGGTGAAAATGAGATGCATTGGCTTGAACCCGTAGCTGCCATTTTATAGGCAAGTTTTGCAAACCATCGCGTAGCGGGATGGCCTTTTCCCTAAGGCCGTCGCGTACCGCAACGCCGCAATTAATCAGAAGCTGCCACGTGTTGACACGTGGTTGGCCACGTATCCCGGGTTACTTAACCTGGTCATCGCGTAGCGCGATGACCAGTTGAGTTTGGCCGTCGCGTCGTGCGGCGCCCCTCCTTTTTCTTGAATTGTGTGATTCTCTGTCGCGTAGCGCGACGAAGTTCATCAGGAGACCATCGCGTAGCGCGATGGGTCTAAAAACTCAAAATTTTCATTTTTAGTCCCTCAACTTTCAGAATTGGCATTTTTAGCCCCTTTAACTTCTAATCTTGACATTTTTGGCCCAAAACTAGATGGGGTATTTTCATGGTGTTACATGCCCTGAGCTCACCATTAACAATATATAAAAGATCGAAATGAGCCAAGCTTTTTCGAGCTCGAGTAGAGCCTGGGCCTAAATAAAAGCTCGTTCAATTAACGAGACCAAGCTTGAGCCTTGCATGGAAAGTTTGTTTAGTTTCGTCGAGCCTTAACAAACCTTGTGTATTTTTAACTTTTTCATATTTTGTCAATGTTTTAAAAACCGGTTTTTTACTTGTACTGGATTGGGTTAAAAAATGGTACAACCGGTTGAACCGAATTATATCAGGAGGTTCAACCGGTTGAATGGTTTACCTTATAATTTCTTATAAATGCAACTTTAACTCAAAAAAATAACCTAAAAGTAAATGATTCCATAACAAAAAATATTCCGAAAGTTAATCCATATTAAAAAAAATAATTCAAAAGCACTCAATTTAAAAAAAAAAATAGTCCTAAAGTTTACACATTTGATGCTAATTGTTGGGTTAAAAGTAAATTTTATAAAATATGGGCTGCAAATATCAATAGTATTCTCGGACTTAAACCGGTTTGCCGGTAGAAACCGGTATTTTAGAAAAAACCGCCGGTACGATGTTCTAGCAAACCGGCCAAAAATACCGGGCTCAAAATACCGGTCTGCTATGTGAAATCCGGTTTAACCGGTTCAACCGGCCAGTTTGAACCGGTTTTAAAACACTGTATTTTGTACCTCTATGTATTAATTTCACACTCCACACCTGAGCTTGAGCTGAGGTTAGGCTCGTTTATGGTTTCCTTAAAATATATAAAAATAATTAAAAGCATATACATATTAATTAACAAATAATAAAAGCCCGGGAAGGACTCAAAATTGAAAAAACAACTCACGAGCCAAGCTTGAGCTTTGAAAAAAGAGCTCAAAACAAGCCAAGCTCAACCCCTCGTAAGTCAAAACGGTCAAGCTCGGGATCGGCTTGGCTCGTCTCGTTTACACCCCTAAGTTAATCTATATGTGACTTGCATTGATCCAAAATCCCCTTGGGGGTCAAAATGTCAAAATGACCTGAATTAACTTTGACCCAAAACAACACTTGAAACTTCCTGAAAATGCCCTTCAAAGCAATCTGCCATATTCACTCTTGTAACATGTAGTTTGGCAACTGAATTAGAAAAAAATAATCCCCAAATTATCCCTTTCAGCCAATTGACCCGTAACCAGATTTATGTGAACCTTTAACCTGTATTAACTGTTGAAGACCTCCATCTGAATACTAATTTGCTGAATAATAATCTACTAAATACTACTATGGCCCATTTTAACTGATGTGTGTGAATTAACCTAACTGCTAATCTCTGATCCATATAATCAAACAGTCAATTACAAAAATTGTCCTTATTTTCAATCTGCAGATAAAAAACTGCAGTGAATCGTCAGACCAAATAATCAAACATCAAGCATTAAATTTCAATCGCTAGGCTTATGGGAAAGCACCATTGGTTACAGGAAAGAACGAAGATGTTGAAGACAAGAGAGGGGAACAATCACATGGAGAGGAGAATGATTTGTAACCTAATATTTTGACGACCTCTTTCAAATTACAAAATTGCCTTTCTCATACTCGTAGATCCAATCCAGGATATGCACATAACAGAGGTACCTTTCGAGTAGTTTATTCGCTAAGCATACAATATAATCATACAAATAATGATAGCCCTAACATAATGATGATAGTTTGTGACAATTGTAGCGATGACTACAAAAAACAGTCAACTAACTTTAACAGTTTGTCAACTAACAGCTACCATTACTGTTGGGCACATTTTTATAAATCAAAAAGAGTCGAATAGCTTGAAAGATAAAGTCAACAACATTAAAAAAATATAGCCAGTAATCATAAACGCAGTTTCTAACCATCAAAAATTACTTAACACATTCATCAATTTAACTAAATAACAACAAAAATTTCTCACCAAATTTGGAGACCTAATCATCAGCTTTGGTTTTTCTTCTTTTCTTCCTTTCAGACGTCACCGAATGACCTGTTTCGCCCCCGTCAACCTCTGCATTCTTCCTCTTCTTCTTTTTCTTCTTTCCTTCACTCTTTTCATTCACAGTCTCATTATCTTCTTTAGACTCAACTTTAATACCGTTATTTTCCTTATTCCCCAAACTACCCTTACTTTTCTTCCTCTTCTTTTCTTTACTCTTTTCATTCACAGTCTCATTATCTTCTTTAGACTCATCTTTAATACCGTCATTTTCCTTATTCCGCAAACTACCCTCACTCTTCTTCCTTTTCTTCTCTTTCTTTCGCGACTTACCTTCAACTTCATCAACCTCAACTGAATCCTGGTGAAGCTTCTTGTTTGACCCGTCTTTTTCAAGAACCTCAACTTCATATTCTTCTAAACTTCTATGACTTATATCCGATTTGGTTAAATCTTCTTCCTTTGATGAATTTTTCTTCAGCTTATGGTGCTTTTTGAAGTATACAAGCTCGTCAAATGCCGCAGACGCGCGTCGAAGGTAAGCAGCCACAGGTTGTGAAGCTCCATTATCAGAAGTTACAAAATTTGCCAAAACGTTGGCGGCTTTAGAAAGACTAACAGGTTTTGTAGACACAATTTTTCCAGAAACAGTCTTCATCTGAATCCAAACACTACGTTCACTCAAATTCAGACACATATTAAGCTATCAATAACCCTAAAATGTAATCAAACATGTTAACTGCTTCCAATTTCTTACGCTCATACCCTTAAGTCCTTAACTTACTCCTACTGAACAACTTTATCGCAATGAAGAAAAACTATGAGAGACTGTGAGCAATACCCGAACTGAAATTAACCAATAACCTAATTAACCGAAAACCGGTTATTTTTTGTACCCTTGGTTAACCAAAATAAACCAAACCGAAGCAAACCATTCATGTTTTCATATATTTCTAGCTTGTATACCTCCATCACATGTATTTCATGTTTTATTCCATCATTTCAAGTAGTTATACCTCCATTTCATGCATTTATAACTTCATTTCATGAAATATTTATAAGTACAAATTTTAGCCCAGATTTTATTTTGGTTATTTACCAAAATTAAACGAAGAGAATCTAAAACCGAAAAATTAACCGAATAAACCAACGACTGATTGGTTAATGGTAGTTTGACTAATAACTGAACCGAACCGTGCACACCCCTATTAATAGCGGATTATCGAACAATTGCAACAGAAAACGACGAGCTGTCGTTATCCTAGCTCGCAAAATTAAACAGCTGCAGCCGTGTTTCAGATTGGGCAATTCTGTAAACCCTAATTTAGCATAGAACAGTCTCATATAGTTTGAAAGAAAACCTAACGAAACGAGAAAAGCATCATACCTGCAGCAATTTGAGAGGAAGATGATGACGAACTGAGACGGCGGAGCTATGGACGTTGGTAGCCCTCGTTCGCCGCTTTTGTTTGGGCGGCTGTTTGACCCGGTTTCTTAAATAGGTCAGCCCATTACATAATAACCCAATTCAAGGATTTGGTTAGGCCGGCTGTTTGTGAACTAATTAATTTTTTTTAAACTTTAAAGGTGTTTGGGATTTGCTTATTTCATGAGGGATAAGCTGATTAACAATATCGTGATTTAAAACTTTTGGGAGGAGGAGGTGAAATAAGGAAGCACAAACACCAATTCTTGTATGCATCATACACCACCGGATTGAACCGACTGTTTGGCGATTCGTTCGTTTAATAAATGAACGAATATGAACAAGAAATTTCATTCGATTAGCTAAATAAATAAACACAAACAAAATTCATGCTCGTTCAGTTGTGTTGGTGAGCATCTAATAAGGTGTTTGTTCTAACGTCCGTTTATGTTCGTTAATGTTTGTTTGTTAAATGTTTTTTCTATATTTTGTTAATGACTTTTTTAATCTTATCATATAAATTTAAGCAAAATAATGGCTATAAAACACAAATATATATATAAGTGTTACTTTCCGAGATTCACAGGTTGTATGTTTAATAATTTTAGAAAGTAGAATAAACTTGTCTATGACGAGACTTTATTAAATGGAACACACAGGATTAACAAGAACAAGGTGTGATTGAGTTATCCAGTTATTTAGGGGAAACAATTTAAATCTACAACTTCCAATTTATGTCACCTCTGCCCCTTTGGGGTTTAGGAATGGTCGTGTCGGGGATTTTGACTTTTCCTATTAATATCACATGCTCAGTTACAGTGGAGGACT
This sequence comes from Bidens hawaiensis, assembly GCF_021521415.1. Lineage (NCBI taxonomy): Eukaryota > Viridiplantae > Streptophyta > Magnoliopsida > Asterales > Asteraceae > Bidens > Bidens hawaiensis. The sequence continues at coordinate 46,112 of NW_027499042.1, read as the reverse complement.
ACTGATTTCTCCATGGAGTCCTCTCGTAGTCATTTTGTCTATTCCTTCAGCAGTTACCCTAGATGAGAGAGTGAGATAAAAGAATTTGGACCAATAATCCGATACAACCTATAAAAGAAAAACATATATTGAATGGGGTTGTGATTAAGGACCTAAAAGCTCAAGATTCTTAAAAGTCTAATGAACGACTCCATGCATGTATTTAGTATGAGGATACATTTTAAGAGAGAAATATGTAGTCCCAACAGACTAATGATTTTAGGTTTTATGTAATTCTGAGTAGAATGATTATTAAGCCCATAAAAAGGGTTGTTCAAGTCAATGATTCTTTTCTTATGAGTCTGACATAAACTATATAATTAGAAAACAAAGAAAAAAAAATTATGTTAATTTTTTATATACAAAAATTTTATTGAAAATTGAGAGAGAAAAAAAAATAAACAATGCATGTTCTTTTTTAAGTTATATAAAACATAATTGCTTTTATTTGTGGTATTAGATTCACAATACAGGCAAGCAACAACTAGCCCTAAGAAACAAAAGTATCAATTACAAGATTAAAACATTGAATTTACACCATCTAATCAAATCTACTTCGATCTAGAAACCACACGTAGAAAGCTTAGGATTTTTATATTCTATACGATTTGAGTAGAACACATTTTAGCGGCATTTAAAATCTTATTGTTTCTAGCCCCATCAAATACACCAAATTGTGGCACGAAATATTGCTTGGATTAGTTTGCTTTGCAATTGGTTTTGGCCCAAAACTATCATGATAATTCAACACATCACCAATTGAGAAAGCAAAAAAAGGCGAGAGTTTACACCAACTCGTTACCTTCTGCCAAACCGAATCCGAGATCCAGCAAAGTAACAACAAATGGTCAACTGTTTCATCAAAATCTAAACCGTGTTTACATTCCTTCTCAAAAGAGCGACTCTTGTAGCGATTTGTCTCAGACGAGTTTTCCAGCCGAGCACGCTAGCTTTCTTTAGAATCCAATTGTTCCACACGAAAGGGTAACCAGGCTTGATTGTAACAGGCTGGTTTTACACCATAATTAAGGCCAGAGGCACAAAAAACCCATAAAAAGAAAAAATACTAAATTCGGATATTAAAAAAACCCGATTTATTCACTAGGCAAGCAAAAGTGTGCCATTGGGCCGAAAGCCTTGGGAAATCCAAAACACAAGTGTTTACCACACCATTTCCTGTCCCGCCAATACCCGATGGCCACGTGTGAAATCTGTCAGTGTTGAAAAGCATTAACAGCAAGTGACGAAAGGCCTTTCGGCAACTGCTTCCTACTTAAAAGTTAAAACTCCTTCAACCATCTGTGCATTAGCCCTAACTCTCAATCCACCAATAATAATAATTAACGATGGGAGAGTTATCGGAAAGCCTAGCATCAGAACTCGATCCTCCGTTCAAAGAAATCCAAGCCACCGCCGACGACTGGCGGAAGGCGTTACAAAAAGTGGTTCCGGCGGTCGTTGTTATCCGTACCACCGCCTGTCGAGCCTTTGACACCGAGAAAGCAGGTTCGGGTTACGCTACGGGGTTTGTTGTTGATAAGACCAGAGGAATTATATTAACAAATCGTCACGTGGTTAAACCAGGTTAGTTAGTTAGTTAGTCACCGGATTTATTATTATTATTATTATTATTATTATTATTATTATTATTATTTGTTGACTGCGAAGTTAAGGAAATTGAATATGTATGGTGAAATTTAAATTCATTTGTGATTGGTTTTATATATTAATAATAGGTCCTGTAGTGGCTGAAGCTACGTTTGTGAATCGTGAAGAGATTCCGGTTTATCCGATATACAGAGACCCCGTAAGTTTTTAATTGGATCATACATTTATGCATTATTAGGTTTTGCATTTTGATATTGAGTTTGACAACTGGGAGTGTTATTGTCATATATGATGCTTAAAGTTTACATGTTTTTTGTGGATTATATTAAGCAATTCGATAGTTTTGAGCTTTGTAAATGTTTTGATTATGCTTTAAATATGTAAAGCCGTAAGCTTTCTGTTGCAGAAATCGTACAAACTCAATGTGTTTCTTAACTTAAGTTTAAGTATTGTTATAAAGTACTTATTTTTTGTTGTCTTTGCTTTTTGTTTACTTGATACGGAACTGAAGAGCAGTTGGTCTCATAAAACCGTATTAATTCATGATTTGCCAATTGGGAGTGCTCTTGTCATATATGCTGCTTCATAAAATTACATATTTTTCTTGGATCGCATCAAGCAATTTGATAGTCTGAATATTGTAATTGTTTTTATTATGCCTTATATGCTAAATTATGTGAAAAGATACTCTTAATGTTTTACATTACATCATAAGTAGCAGAAAGCATAAAACTCAGTGTGCTTCTTAAGTTATAGTATTATCAGAAAGTACGTTCTTTTGTAACATATGCACTTTGTTTACTTGAAACTGAATTGAAGAGCAAATGGTCTCATAAAATTGTATTCATTTATGTATAAATATTAAAAAAGTACGCGTCTGTTCACTTTTTTGTAGAATAGTTGGTGCATTGTTGGATGTATGGATCCATATAGTCATCTTGTGCAGTATACTGACATTATTTTTTTTAATTTTAGGTTCATGATTTTGGATTTTTTCGTTATGATCCTTCTGCTATACAATTTTTGAGCTATGAGGAGATTCCTCTTACTCCAGATGCTGCTTGTGTGGGCTTGGAAATTAGAGTTGTTGGTAACGATAGTGGAGAGAAGGTATACATACAATTATCTGCATAATTAAATATCAGGGTCCATCTGTTTAATATTTTTCATTTTCAGGTTTCTATTTTGGCTGGTACACTTGCTCGTTTGGATAGAGACGCTCCACAGTATAAAAAGTATGTATTTTACTACTCTTTGCTGTGATTCAAATATTATGTTTATTATTACTTTTTTTTAAAGTTATTTAGTAATCTTCTATTCTTTTGTGGTATGGATTACATGTTTAGTACTAATGTAACCACATTTTATATTTTGATTTCTTTTAATTGATCCCAACCATTTACTGATCTGATAAAACTGATAATATCTGAATTTTCTTTCTTTTTAATGAAGTATTAACCAAGAGTCTTATTTTCCTACAGGGATGGCTACAACGATTTCAATACATTTTACATGCAGGCAAGCTTCTTCATACTTGCGCGCAATTACTGCCTTCTTCATATATCTATATAATTGATATGTAATATAGTTTTTTTAAATTGCTGTGCTTTTACAACAGGCGGCTTCAGGTACTAAAGGTGGTTCTAGCGGTTCTCCAGTCATCGATTGGCAAGGGCGAGCAGTTGCTTTGAATGCTGGTAGCAAATTTTTAAGTGCTTCAGCCTTTTTCCTACCATTAGAACGAGTAAGTATGATAATTGTTTTTATTTAGATATCCAACTCATAATATTAAATTGTCTTTCGCAATGTTTTGAACAAGCAATATACCAAGTTTACAAAAAAGATTTTTGTGTGAACTTACAGGTGGTTAGGGCTTTGAGTTTTTTGCAAAAGGGAAGGAGTTCTTTTAAAGATAAATGGGAAGCTGTTGCAATTCCTCGTGGTACCCTTTAGGTTCGTGTGCTTGTCATTTGTTCATATAACATCATTTCAATTAACATACTTTGTACCTATGACTATTTTATGTTTAATGTTTCATGATATTCCTAAATTAGGCAACGTTTCTCCATAAAGGATTTGAGGAGACTCGTCGGCTTGGTCTGCAACCTGAAACAGAGCAGGTTCATATTTTTTTAGTTCTGTTTTTTTTTCGGTTTTCTTTTCTGAAGCCTAATCTTAAGCTTTTGATTGACTTAGTTGGTGCGCCATGCATCTTCATTAAGTGAGACTGGAATGCTCGTTGTTGACTCTGTAGTAAGTTTATTTTTTCATATCTTTTGATGAATTACTAGATTGTTTTAAGTTCATCAGTTATGTGTATTATGTAGGTGCCAGGTGGCCAAGCTCATAAAAAGTTAGAGCGAGGTGATGTGCTTCTTAGCATGAACAAAGAGGTGTGTGTAAACCTATGAAGCACGCTTTATCACGCTATATGATTTGACTTGTTCTTTAGGTCTTACAATTGTACAATTCTTGATGCAGGTAATTACTCAGTTTCTGAAAGTGGACAGTCTGCTTGATGATAGTGTTGGTCAAACTGTCGAGTTAGAACTCGAAAGAGCCGGCAAGCGTTTGACTGTTCAATTGACGGTAAGATTCTTGATATTCTGATCGCATGTTCTTATTGATGTTAGTTTTGTTTTCACAGTTTGACCAGTTCCGTATATGTTATATTCAGGTTCAAGATTTACACTCGATAACCCCAAACTACTTTTTGGAGGTTAGCGGTGCTGTCATACACCCTCTTTCTTATCAACAGGTTGCTCTGATTATTACCAGTTTATTTGTTGTTTAAATTTATTTTTTACAATTATAATCTTCTTTATAAACAGGCTAGGTGAAGAAACACTAATCGACCCCGGGCAGATTACGGATAATCTAGGGGTTAAATAGATGTTTCCCACGAGGGGTTAGATCCGGCGAAGATGGTTCTTCTGATAACCCGCAAAACAGACACCGTGAGCTCGTCACTGAGAATGGGGGTACCTTCTTGTGACCACCCTCTTTGAGGTGAGTCTTGCGGGTACAACTGGGCTCTGCTGAGACCTACCTCTTCAAGTCCCCCCAGTCCAATGTTCTTCTCATGAAATGTTAATAAGTGAGGTGAACTTTTGGACTTAAGCAAAGGGTTTTGAAAAGTGTTTAGTTTTAAGGTTTTTCATGGGGATTCTTCCCGCGGAAGTCCTAATGTCACGTGCAGAAATTCCCGACTTTCCTGCTTGATCTTTGGGTATGATGCGGGTAGGTCTGTAACCTCCTCGCAAGTCAGGAGCGTTGAGTTCCACTTGTGTAGATTCTCTATGAGGTTTTGGTAGTTTTGAACATAGTGATCAATTATGTTTAAACAACCAATTCCATCTTGGAGCTTCAAACAATCTAGTTCTCGACGTTCCCGCTATGCGGAGATGTTATTCCCGTTTCCGCAAGCATGGCCCGGAAGATCCTTCTTGGTTTCAATTCCCTGCGGAGTGCTAGGTATGTGAAGGGTTTCGCCTTGACACTGTACCCGCACTCGTCTTATAGTTACTTTACTTCCAAGGTATTCCTGGCTTTAATTCCCTGCAGGTGCTTAGTATGTGAAGGGTTTTGCCTTGACACTGTACTCGCACCCATCTTATGGTTACTTGGTTGCCGAGGTATTATTGGCTTCAATTCCCTGCAGGTGCTAAGTATGTGAAGGGTTTTGCCTTAACACTGTACTCGCACATGTCTTATAGTTACTTGGTTGCCAAGGTAAGGGGTATATTCCCGCTTACTTTTGAATCTTTTTGAATCTTTGAAATTCGAAGAGTTGGTGAAAGGATAAGAACCGTCCAAACTGTTGAAACGTCGTCCGACGGTTTCTTCTGACAGTGTCAGGACGTGCAGGAAGTTATGGCGACGTGACAGTACATGGTTATTCCAGACGCTTTTTCAGGCGCGTGGGCGCGATTTTTTGGGCGCGTGGGTGCGGATTTTACGGCGCGCGTCCCGTCAACAGCTGTTGCCAGCTTGTTTTTTCCACGTGTCATAGTTTCATTGCACCAGCTCTTTTCTCTCTCCTCCGCATTAAATTCATCGCATTCATTGCGATGAGTATATAAAGGGGGAGAGGGTCCTTTGTAATCCATACCTTCACTTCTGTCTTCTCCTTCTAAGCGATTTCCGGCGAATATTCTCTGAAATCGTTGTCTTTCATCCTTCCAGAATGTCTTCTTCCCATGATGTTCAGGCTACTGCCGAGGAGTCTGACGTGTACGCCGAGAATCCGTCGTCCACGTCGGACAAAGATGACAAGAGTACTGCTAGCGAGTGCCAGTGTGCTCTTCCGGCCGACCTCTATCAGTACGTCGTCCGGAAGTTCATGCTCGAGCCGTTCGAGCCTGAGTTTCCGGAACCACACCAGACGGTGTACGATGCCCCCAAGGGCAAAATAGGGGTGTTTGCTGCATTCTTCGTTTATGGGAATCTCAGGTTCCCATTGACGAAGTTTGTATACAATGTCTTGGAGAGGCACGGTGTGCATCTGACGGAGGTACACCCGATTGCGATCGCCAAAATCCGCCACTTTGAGTGGGTGTGCCTCGTTCTGGGCGTTGAGCCCCACGTTGATCGGTTGATGACCTTCTACTCCTGGAGGTGCATCCAGGGGTGGTACACCTTGGTCAATCGGATCAAGGGTTTGAAAATCTGCGCTACCGAGCGCAGTCTTCGGTCGTGGAAGCGGGAATTTTTCTATATTTTCGCTCGCGTCGTCCCCCTAGCGATGACGTTTAAGAATGGGAGAGCACTCCCCGCCCTTCACGCCTTCAACTACCAGGAGGCGGAATGGTTCGGCAAGATCTCCCAGATCCAGACTTCGGTGTACCGTTTTGCGGAGTCCGGGATGGTGATGCTCGGGATGAGCCGGGTGTGGAAGGAGGCGTCACAGATTCCCATCGTCCTCGAATACGGTTTAAACTCTGTCCCTTACGGTATGCTCTGTCTTCTTTGTTGATATAGGTTTTTCTTCTAACTGTTTCTTTTTTTTATTTCAGAGGGGAATGACTTGTAGTCGCTCCTACATCCGCGGGAGGCTGATGGTCCCGCTCGGATGGGTACTCGTGCTCTTAATGAGAACGAGTTGCCCATCCTGGAGCAAACGAGGGATCGGTTTGTGGAGGTCTACCCGCCAGGCCACCCAATTCTGAGCGCCACGCGGCTAGGTAAGGAGTTATTCAACCCTCGACCTCTCAATGCTGAAACCTCTGCTTGAATTCCTCTAATTCTGTCATCTTCTGATGAGGAATCCGCAGACGGTATTTTCTTCACGCGGAAGAAGAAGGCTGCTGGCGGAAAGGGCAAGGCGAAGGTTGCCTCCACTGCCAATCAGGGGAACCGGTCAAACTCAGAGACCGAGAGCGAGGAAGCGGCGGGGAACCCAGGTGGTGTTGAGACCACTGCTCCGGAGGCTAAGATGACTGTCAACTCCGAGCAGCCCAGGACGACGACGGTGACCGGTATGAAGAGGCCGGCTCCATCGGGTTCGTCCCCGCCTGTTCGCACCTTTAGGCTCAAGAAAACCCGTAAGTATAATCTTCCTTTACTTTTACTGCATAGCTTTCCACCATTATACTTATATCTTCTTTATGCAGGCGTGGATGTTACCGCATTCCAGTGTGGAGCGTGGAGGAGCACCTCCGGACCAATGACGGTAGGCTTGGTCAACCTACCTGAGGCGATGACCCAGGCGACTGCGCCTGCTTCAGTTGGTTTAGTTGCTCACCCAGTTGAGCCAACTGTTCCAACTGTGACGACATCTCCGCTGGCTGTCAGTGTCATATTCACTGATTCTTTCACTGAGCCGGCGGTGAGTGTTTCTGTGGATTCTTCCGCAGCCGCGACCGCGGTTGTGAGTTCACCTCCGCTGGTTTCTACCGCGGCGGCCTCCGCTATGCCTCCTCCGGCGTCGGCGACTACGGCCGGTCCTTCAGGTATGTCCGGGGTTGGGGCGTCAAGCCAATCTCTGCTTCCTTCCCATCTGCCTGACCTCTTGGATGGATATCCGTTAGGTTCTGGTGATGGGTTTGGCGGCTACAGGCCTGTCGTCGACCCTACCGGTGCGTAGGGTTATTTTGGCCTTTATTTTATATATATATTTTTTTTATCATCTTTTCCTAACTGCTTTTTGCTTTTGCAGTGTCGGATTCCAATGAAGTGTATGTTCCACGATGGAACATCCGCCGAGGAACAACCCTTCGGACGCCTGTAGAATGCGTCGAATGGGCGCGCCACGCCGCCCCCCGCCGGTGCGCTGGGGAAGCCATGTCCAGCTACCAGGAGGGTAGGCTGTCGAATGAACTGCGGATTCTCCTTGCCCGGATGTAGCCGCGCGTCGAGTTACTTTGTCGTGAAAACGACAAGTAAAGACGGCGCGTAGCCTGGAAGTGGCTCAGGCGCGGGCCATCCGGGAGGAGAACAAGAGGCTTGCCGCAGTGGCTGCGGAAAAGGAGAAGGCCTTCCAGGCCCTTGAAGTTGAAGTTCAGGACCGTCTCGAGGCCCGTTCCAAGGCTGCCCAAGCTGTTAACGAACAGCTTCGGCTGGCTAAGGAAACTGCACGGAACGCAACTGAGAGGGCCACCAAGGCTGAAGCTGTTGCTGAGCCTCTACGCATTGAGAATGAGGAGCTTAAAGCCAAGCTAGAGAGGCTCCAGCAGGCTCATGATGCCTTGGCTATGGAAGACGCCAAGAAGCTCCAGGAGATCTTGAACCAGAGGGGCGTGCTTGACCACACTGAGCGGAAGCTAAAGGGCGTTGAAGAGGCTGCTGCTAAGGAAGTGTTGCTCGCCAACCTTAACAAAAGTGAAGCCGAACGCGCCCGTAACCAAGCTCAAGCTGCCCTCCAGGAGGCTCTGGTTGCCAAGGAATGGCTTCTTCGAGAAGCGTTGTCTCAGGTAGGCGTAATTTCATAATATCTTTACGCTTTTCTTTGTACATAGAAAAGGTTTTGATACTTGTATTTTTTCTTGTAAGTTGTGCATCGAGTCTTCACGGACACATCATATGACGATGCCATGAGCGCAGCCCTCAACGCTTCTCATGAGGATGGGGAAAAGGCCGGCTTCCTGCTTGGTCTAGGGTTCGTTGAGAAGGGCATCCCGCCTTCCAACTTCCCTTTATATGATGTGGATACTGAAGCTGTATATGACCAAGCAGTGAACCAGTATGCCGCCTTCCCGCATCCGGTGGTGGAGAAGGTGAACGAAGTTGCTGATGCTGATGATGGGTTAACCATTCTCAAGACCTTCCTTGAACCGCCACAGCCAAGTGATGGTGCGGGTACAAGTGGGTTTGGAGGAAGTGGTCCTGAAGCTTGAACCTTTAGATCCCTTCCCACTGTTAGGATAGGTTTACATTGTATAGATTTATATTCTTGTTGGCGGGTAAATACCCAGCCATTCTTGTAATACTTGAATTATTATGGAATATAAATCTTTGTGCGGGTAGGACCGCTACTCTTGCTTTATAAACGTTGTACGACTTGCTCATGCATATAGTTTAATTTGGCACTTGTTTTGCCGCATAAACAATGTATGATTCACTTGTGCATACTGTAGTTTAACTCAGCAACTTTTCAAGTGTTCTGAATAAGTTAACCTTTGAACGTGGTAGATAATAGGTTGAAGTTTTGCTTCCTCCTTCGTGATTGTGCGGGTAAGACCGTCACTTGCACTTAGTAGGATGGCTAAACTTTACCTATATCTCACCTGCGTGGAGGTTTTCCTCATCTTAGAAATTTTCTAAGTGTTTAGAATAAGTTAACCTTTGAACGTGGTAGATAATAGGTTGAAGTTTTGCTTCCTCATTCGTGATTGTGCGGGTAAAACCGTCACTTGCACTTAGTAGGATGGCTAAACTTTACCTATATCTCACCTGTGTGGAGGTTTTCCTCATCTTTTCGTTAGAAATTTTCTAAGTGTTTTATAAGTTAACCGTTCGACGCGCGGTTGTCAATAGGTTAGTTCGGTTTCCTCTATCCTGATTTGTGCGGTTAGGACCGGCACTTTCATTTAGTGGGATCACCAAACTTTACCTATAACTGACCTGCGTGAAGGTTGTCTTCATCTGTTTTTTGTGCTTACGCGGGTTTTGCCGCCGTCCACACGCAACGATTTCTTTACACATTTATGCGGTGAAAACCGGCATCAGTGTTTTGAATAAATTAACCGTTCGACGAGCGGTTATCAATAGGTTAGTTCGGTTTCCTCTATCATGATTTGTGCGGCTAAGACCGGCACTTTCATTTAGTGGGATGACCGAACTTTACCTATGACTGACCTGCGTGAAGGTTTGCCGTTTTGTGTTTATGCGGGTTTTGCCGCCTCCCACACGCAACGACTTCTTTCCCCACTTATGTATGTGGTGAAGACCGGCATCAGTGTGGAAAGTTTATAAGTATAAATGTAAAACCATCAGCGTCAATGTGACAAGGAGAATCATTTACATTAGAAGTGCCTCTGGGCCTTTTCTTTTACAAGTTTGGAATTGATCTACATGCAGACTGTGTAATTGAGCTCCCTTCCATGTTCTTGGGAGTGTCATCGAGCCTTTCGAGCCGATATGCACTTGGTTCGGAATCTCGTTGTTTACGCAGTATGTAGTCTCCAACATTGAAGCTGCAGTTTTATTCGTGTTTTCCCCAACTGGGGTTCTACACGCATCAGCCTGCTCAGCGTTCGTTACGCCACGAGGTGCGCGAGCGTCCCATCTCTGACAAATGCTTCGACGATGTCCTTCACGTCTGTGCATTCTTCAGTGTTGTGGCCTTTTGTCCTGTGAAAGTCACAGTATTTGCTCCGATCAGCATTGTGACGATGTCGGATTATTGGAGCCTTTGGCCATGGGAGCTTCTCAGTGGCGAATATCTCGGTGACGCTTTTGGTGAGTGGCGTCCATCTGGAGTTCTGGTTCGACTGTACGTTATCCCTTCCGCCTAACCGATGTTGCAAGCCGGATGAGGTGTCAAAGTTTACCCTTGACTGCCAAATGCCTAGCTTCCGCTTTTTGTTTAGTCGGGCGGTAAGGACGTTGTCTTCTCTTGTTTTCTGGGTGTAGAGGTTTGTGCTCTGGGGGAGATCTCTACCCAGTTGCTTCTCCGTTTCCGCAAAGCGTTTAGCTGCTGTCATGATGGCATCCCATGTGGATGGCATGCCATCTTTACCCGTTAAGGTGCGGATGAGCTCTGGGTCTTTCGCGTCCTGGATGAAAGCAGCGCGAACAAGATCTTCGCTAATAGTGCCCAGACTTAGCTTCTTTGAATTGAAGCGCGTGATGAAGTCTAGTAAAGACTCATCTTCCTCTCGGATGCAGTTGAGGATTGTCCATTGCTCTTCGGTATACTTTCTTTGTTGGCTGAAGTGTTGGCTGAACTTCTGCTGGAAGTCTGCCCAATCGTAGATGTGGTGGACCGGTAGACGATCGAACCACGCTCTAGCTGCCCCAACAAGCGTCATTGGAACATGTAACACCACGTAGGTTCCGTCCAACTACTGACGGTTGCCCCCGCTATGAATCTGTTCAAATGATCGTCTGGATCAGATATACCATCGTAAGTGCCGATGTTGAACATCTGTTTTGGCACTTTTCGGGCCCTTGCAAATTTGGACGTTCCCGCATTTGCATCTGGTCTAAATGTTTTGGAGAAGTCATGTGGGTTTTCACCCGCGTTTTTTGGTTTGAAGGTTTCTCCAAAATGCCTTCTCGGTTGGGAGTCCGTTTCCTTACGCTTCCCTTTCGCCCTATGACGAAGGTTTGCGTCACTATCGGATTCCTCCGAATCATCGTCCAAGTACTCTCCGAATTCATCAGCCTATTGGAGTGAACGTAAGCGTTCATCCAACTCAGCTTGGAATTCTTTTTGACGTGCTTCCGCCCACGCTTTAACTTTATCGAGTGTTTGGCGGGGGAGCCTCGTTCGTTGTCTCTCTAACTGGGTATCGGTGAATCCCAGTGAAAGATTATTTACTGCACTTGCCCCAGCTCGGGTAACTGGGGTAGTGTTCATAAAATTTACTGCACTTGCCCCGGCTTGGGTAACCGGGATAGTGTTCGTAAAAACTGTGTAGTCGCCGGTATTACCCCCAGTAGCTGGGGTTGTGGTTAACGGGGTTTCTTGGTCACTCGTTGGTTTTGGGACCGGAGTAACTTTAACCATCTTTCCAGAAGTTTTGAGAAAACTGAAAAGGATTAAGTTCTAGCTTTTATGCACGGATGGCGCCAATGAAGAAACACTAATCGACCCCGGGCAAATTACGGATAATCTGGGGGTTAAATAGATGTTTCCCACGAGGGGTTAGATCCGGCGAAGATGGTTCTTCTGATAACCTGCAAAACAGACACCGTGAGCTCGTCACTGAGAAGGGGGGGGGGGTACCTCCTTGTGACCACCCTCCGGCGTGAGAATCAGACTAGATTGCTCTTGAATATAAGTGTATATTAAGAGAATCAGACTAGATTGCTCTTGAATATAAATGTATATTATATTTGTTTTTATGCAAACGGGTCAATTTTTGTAGCGATTTATATACAAACAGGCCAGTTTGTAGCAACTTATATACAAATGGGTTATCTTTGTTGCAATTTATACAAATCAGTCATTTTGTAACCATTTGTATACATATTGTTTACAAATTGGTCAGATTTTGTAGCAATTTATATATAGAAATGGGTCACTTTTTGAAGCAGTTTTAGTACAAATGGGTTATATTTTGTAGCAGTTTTACACGGATGAGTCAATTTTTGTAGCACTGTTTATACAAATGAGTCAACTTTTGTAGCATTTAGTATACAAATGGGTTAGTTTTGTAGCAATTCATATACAAGTTGGTCAATCATGTAGTAAATTATGTACACGTGAGTCATTTTTGTAGCAACTGATATACAAAAGTGTCAATTCTGTAGCATTATAATTACAAATGGGTCAAGTATGTATCAATTTATGTACATATGGGCTGCTTTTGTAGCAATATATATACAAATGTGCTGTTTTTGTAGAAAATATAATAGCAATTTGTACACACACGGGTCATTTTCGTAGCAATTATTTTTTGTAGCAATTAATGTAGAAACGGGTCCTTTTACAGGTGGTCTCAGGGGAGTCCAGTGCATAGATATGGTTTATATGCTCTTCAATGGATTGTAGAAGTTAACGGGAAACCAACTCCTAATTTGGATGCTTTTGTTAAGGTAACAAAGGTACATCTTTTTATTGCTATTCAAGTGCTTATTTTATATAACATTGTGACTTAACATCACATTTTGATGTTGTAAACAGGAAATAGAAAATGGTGAATTTGTTCATCTAAAAACAGTGCACCTCAGTGGGAAGCCACGCGTGCTAACATTGAAACAAGACTTGCACTACTGGCCGACTTGGGAGCTGAGGTTTGATCCAGAAACTGCCATGTGGCAGCGTAGGATGATTAAGTCTGTTTGATTTTGAAAGCTCGTTGAAGGCGCGGTGGGTATAGTATACACATAGAAATGGTGAAAGAGTATTGGGGGCTGTATCATAATTTTGTATCAGATTTTGAGCTGATATGTATAAATTATGTAACCCATATTTGTTCCTGAGTAACAATCTTGTCTGAAAATTGCGTAACTGATCAAGTTAGAAACTCTGCGTTTGTGAATGTGTCGACTTATCGTACTTGTCTTTTGATTACCTATACATGGTTCAAGTAATATTATATTTTTGTTTTTGCTTTTGGTCAAAATAAATTTTACCATGCTAAGTTACCTTAATTGTTATTGCTTAAATTAAAATAAAAATTTAATTACTTTTAGTTGTTTTAGATACAATCATGTGTATAGAGAAGATAAATGAAGATTTGTTTGGAGCTTGTAAAATTTTACCTGAAAACCATAATTCTCTATAATTTATTTAAAAGCATAGTTTCTCAAGTTTACGATTTTTTAAATAGTTTTTTTTTTATATATTTTTTGTTTCTTTGTACTTTCTAAAACTTTTAGAGATGGGTAGGGACAGGAAACAAATGGGAATGCTCCAAGTGTCGGATAAATCCGACAACAAATAATATTAGGTTTGTAGTCTATGAATAACTAAATATTGGAATTCTTTGGCAAACTAAGCTCGTATTGTCGAAATAACTTCAAATTAAAAACCCAAACACAATCTATCGGGTTACAATGTTAATTGGTTGGGTAAACACTTGAGAGATTGTAGATAAGACAATAGTTGTTTGAATTTTGTAGAAATTCAACAAAATTAAATAGCAAATCATAAAAGGATGTTAGATGAATAAAAAAGAGCAAATAGTACGTTTATGGTCTATGAAAACCAAAAATATATTGCTTACATAACATTTAGAATAAAAGCCTAAATACAATCATGAGATCTTCGTTCGTTATTGTGTTCATTTGTTGGGGAAACACATGGAGATGCATGAAGATTTGTTGAGATTTTCTACAAATTCATCAAAAAGAAGAAACAGATACGTTGAGATTTTCTATTAAATGTGCTTCGATGTGACTAACGTTAGAACATGCGACCTTTTGGAATGCCTTCATCCGACTAATAGAAAAAAAACATTTAGCTCTCATTAGATAAAGCATACAGTAATATAAGATATTTGGTTGTTTCACAAAGATGAATCCCCTACACAAGCACAATGTGGATCCACGTAGCAACTAGTAAAGATGGCATATGCTTAATTAAAACTTTCACTCCAAGAAACTTCTAATGCAAACTTCTTGTCATTCGTTTTTAGTGATAACTAATAGAGATGGTGAGCATGGTTTATCATGTATATGTTAATTTCCAGTAATGTTTCTTGAAAGATACCCGTCACCTCTAACCTCTTTAATCACAATTTAAGGACATTTTTTTTCAATAACTAGTTAGTAATTAGTAATTTATCCTTTTAAATTGGTCTAATTACGCTATGAACGAAGTATTAATTTATTTTTGGAGCAAATGGAAGGAAAAGTGCCTTCGATTTCGATCTTTTGCTTTGAAGATTTCACCGACAGGCTAGCTTCCTTCATGTTCAATGCAAACAGCCATTTTAGTGTTATATATATGTTCTTTCACTTGTGTATGTGTTATAATCATTTTATTAAATATTTTGGATGTTTAGTTCCTTTCCTTCCAAGATTACCTATGGAAAAAAAATGCAACACGCCAAATGGGGTCTCAAGACCCTACACAAAAGTGATAAAAACACATTCTTTTAGCTATTGGAAAACATAACATAATATATAATAATTATATGAAATATTGTTTATGTTGGTATAACTATAACTATCATTTTTATTAAGTTGTCTCAAGTAACTTGGAATGTTAGTTAATGAAACATATACTAACCTGATGTCAAGTGAGAGATCAGCCCTTTTTATAACGGCAAAATTTTTACCCAAACCAAACATCGACTAGCAAGAAACCAGTTAGAATACAGCTAAAGAAAAACCTAAAACCCAAACAAAAGAGACAAGCCGAACCACCAACCTAATAGTATACGAGCCTTTTAACTATGGCCAACAATTAAAAATCTTTTTATAAAACATGTTATGAGTTTATGCGGTGTTATTATTTAGAGTCATGGTAACAATGAAAACCACATAGGATAATAGGAACAACTTGTACATCTCGTCGTTAGATTTATGTCATATTGTTAAAAAAAATTATGGTTCGTACCAACATATAATATTTAATTTATTATCATTGAAACATTGTGTTAATAGACAATTTTATTCAAGTAAACAAAAAGCGGACAAAGACATGAAAGTAACACAAGGCGCGAACGGACAAAGAAGGTGGCGTGAGTTATGCGTCGTTAAAAGGCTGGAGTCAAGCGTCAGTCTAGGTCAAGTCTACTCGGCCCGTGATACAAGACAAGGGCCATCTAGTCATTTTACTCGGAAAAGGCGCCAAGTTTTGGGTGTAACAATATTTACCATAGGATCCCTCATAGTAACTAGTGTATTGCTTTAACTTATTTATTTATTTTTTCCAAATAGCAGTAAATCAAATTTACAACATTTTACTTTTGGTTAATATGAATTGAGCCGGCTAGTGGTGGAGTGGTATGGGAGACTGGGAGAGACTTGGTATTCATGTGACCCAGGTTTGATTCTTGCCTCTAGGGGTGCAAACGAGCCGAGCTGCTCACGAGCTACTCGAGATCGGCTCGTTAAAAAGCTTGATCGAGCCGAGCTAATCGAGCCCGAGCTCGAGCCTAAAAGTAAGCTCGTTTAATAATCGAGCCCGAGCCTGAGCTTCACTTATCAAGCTCAAGCCGGCTCGCAAGCCTAAACGAGCCTGTCATTTATATAATTTTTTAAAATATATATTCAATAATAATTAATATATATATATATATATATATATATATATATATATATATAATGTTATGAAAAAATATATAAAAATAATTATAATTATATAAAAAATAATTCATAAATAATAAACGAGCCGAGTTCAAGCTTGAGAATCTACTCACGAATTCGAGCTTTGAAAATAGAGCTCGAAACAAGCCGAGCTCGAGTTCTGTGTAAGTTAAACGAGCTGAGCTCAGCCTAGTCGAGCTCGGGCTCGGCTCGGCTCGTTTGCACCCCTACTTGCCCCCAACATTTAGTTTCAGATGCACCATAATGATGATGGGAGACTATGCGGGTAGATGACTTTCACTAGTTCCTTGAACTGAACGAGCTTTATCTCGCCGCACTGTCGTTCCTTTGAGCGAGTGTTCAAAGGCGTTGGCCTTAGGTGAGGTTTTTTCCCGGACCAAAAGACGAGTGTATCCCAATATGGTGAATTTAACCAGTAGTCCATTTGGAGGATTCGTTGGCCGTTAAAAAAAATGAATTGAGCCGACTAATTAATTCATAGCTTAAACCTAGGAACCATTTGTGTGCATAAGTCATGTTTTCGCTTAACCGAACCAAAACTGAAATTTCGGTTTTAAAAAATGTTTAACTTTGGATTTTAGGTTTTAAGTATGGGTGTTCGGTTTGATTTTTGTTTTTACATCTGGGCTTGAAAAAGTTGATACAAAATAATGAATACTAGGATAATAACCCGTGTTACACACGGGTGGAACACATATCAACAAACAATATAAAATATAAACTACGCATTCGGTCAACACAAATATTTGACATAAGTTTTTTTACTCTCAGATGTTATAAAAGATGTTAAACTATATCTATAACATAAAAAGAAAATACTTTATAAATAAACAATGCAATGAATAAGAAATAATATAACATAAATAAACCATTAGAACTAAAAAAAAATAAAAAACACATATTAGTAAAAGATTTTGTAATATTAATTGAAAACTAAGTTTACAAATACATACCAACTTTAAACTGTATCACATTAAGTTTTCGAAAATCTCTTTGTAAACAACTTTATTTAATTTTTTTAAATGTTCCTAATTGTTCTAAAGAACGTTTTTTTCTTTCTTCTTTTAGAGTGTTTTTTTATAAATAATTTTCAGAGATATCTATATTTTTATAGCATTTTCATGTCATTTCTTAATAAATAAATAAAACTCAAAGAATATTCGGTTTGATTACCATTTACTGGCTCTTCTTCTTTCCTCAAGAGTAAATTAAATCATTGACAAGGTGGTTATTAATTGGAATAAATAGACTTAATCATGGAGTTAATTGCATTAATTTGAATAAATAGATTTAATTGTAGAATTAATTGAATTAAATTGGAATGCTTATTTTAATTTAGTGGATTAAAAATATTGTGAATATGTGGAAATTATTGATATGGAAATGTAATTACATAGAATCCTATGTGGATAGGCTAGAATAAGGACATGTGGAGAGAATCATGTTAATTTAATATATTAGTAAGATGAGTTTGAAACTTTTGGTGTCTAACAACTTATTTAACGAATTTAAGCCTAAATCTTTTACTCAAAAAAATAAGTTTGGCCATAAATTCAATAACATGCACTCAAACAGGTTTGGTGTGCTTTGGTTAGGTTCAATGCTGCTCTATTTTGGTACGAACAATAACAAAACATGAAACGTAGTTTTCAATTTTCGAAAGAAAATAAATACAATATAACTGTCAGTTACTAGACTAGTTTGGTTATCACGGTTTAGGTTGAGCTAATCGATGTTTCTCAACCCTAGCTACTAGGATCTATAAGTTTGAATCTTGTAGTTGACGGATTTTTTCTCACCCCTAACTACTTGCGCGAATCTTATAGTTGACAAATTGTTGCGACAATTTTCTTTGTTTGACATATCAACTTCTTAAAACCTCAACTAATAATTGTGAAATAATTTAACACATTTAGATGCAAAGGGTTATACTTTATAGATTAGAAAACACGATTGATTTATTTAAGTACAATTTATCATTATAAGTTCTTAGTAGATATTTTTAATATGTAAGACCAAACTCAGGGTCGGCTCAACGAATGTGGAGGCCTAAATCGAAGCAAGATTTTGGGGCATTTCATCACAATCGTAAAGAAAAAATATTTTGTTTATTACAAGTTTTGAATTCATAACCTATACTTTAGTAACAACCAAGCTTACCATCACAATAATACATCACTTGGTGTTTACTTTATCAATTATAATATATCTATATATAGAGTTGTTTTAGACTTGGAGGCTTTAATTAAGTATGGTCTTAAAACCTAACTTGTTTTCGCTGTTCATGAGCCACCCCTGACCAAACTATAAAACATATACTAAACATGGGTCATGGTTGTTTTTGTAATTTTAACTTCACCAAACATGGGGTCTTTGGTCCATATACCTTAATAGTTACTCTATATAAACCAACCACCATGGTCCATTACTTTCAACAACCCGGACAACACATATACCATAGTCTTCAATCTTCATTAATTCATTTCCACTTCATATACAGTTGATTACATATATTCTTGTAAAATAACCATGGCTAGACCACTAATATTTATTCAAAACCCAATATTACCCTTCTCGGGCCTCACATTTATTGCGGTTCTAGTCGTGATCTCAATCATTAGTTTTCTATGTGGTTCACACGGTGGTTTGAAAAGATCCGATACGTATAAGAGAGAGAAGAACACGGTGCACCTAGGCGTCCGAAAGCCCAAAATGTCCAAATTAGGCGGGTTGAGTAGTAAAGCATTATTAATGGCTAAGATGATTTCATGGAGAAAAGTGGACGAAGAAGGATGTGATAATAATGATGATGATGGTGATAATGAAGATGCGGTATGGAAGCGAACGATTATTATGGGAGAACGGTGTCGGCCTCTTGAGTTTTCGGGGAAGATTTTGTATGATGAGAACGGGAACTCTATTGTCGAAAGTCCTCATAAACATGTTGATAATGTTTGAGTGTCAAAACAAGGACCATCTTGTTATATATCGTACTAACATAGTTTGTGACAACATTGATCATATCGGGTTAGAAAAGTTGATTTTAATGATGTACTTGCTTTGAAAAAGATTGCTATGTATATTAATATATTGGTATTGATTATGTGGATTTGAATCTTTAACCTGTTAAGTTCGGGAATGTTTTAGTAACGTTTTCTTTGAATTTGGGAAAGTTGCTACAAATATACGTATTTTTTTGAGAGAAGCAGTAGATTATATATATATAACAAAACAATAAGTCGAAAGAGAAGTCGAATTAGCCTAAAAAGTCAAATTAGGAGAGGATTTTTTAATCCACTCGATCCAACTACTTTTTGTTTTCCTTTATCTATTCCAATACCACAAGAAAGAGTACTTCAGAATAATATCAAACAAAAGTTCCTTACAAATCAACAGTATTTAGTTTTAATCCGATAATGCTTTGCTTAGTTGTTAGGTTTGATGGAATCAAGCTCAATGTTAAGCCCATTCAAGTGTTAAGGCCGATAATCCGATATATGTAAATATAAAGGGTGAAAAAGTGAAAATGTTTTAAAATACGTTAGGCTGGGTTAGCCATTAACTCTTTTGGGTAAATTTTGTAACTAATGCATTCAATAATCAATATGATTATAATCTAACTAAGTATTAAACTAATATGGTTTTTCTACATGACATCATTCTAAGGGCTCCACATCGGATAAGATGTCACACAGATGTCTGCGAGTAGTTTTCTATTTTATAATCCCCTCTTCTAAACACAATATGGGACACAGACCCGTTTAGTTATGTTATAGCTCATGACCCGGTTTTCATGCTAGAACAATGAACCGGTTTCTCCTCAAATACATCCATCTTTATATGACATTAATGCTTTGTAAAATTTTTAAAAATAAATTATTATGATACAAGTCTCAAAACCAAGAACTCATGTTTCAAACTAAAGATACTTACCAACTCCATTGAAATGGTAATTATGTTAGATTTTTTTACTTATAAATGGTATTTTGTTAATTCAATTCTTAACTAATACTAGCAAATCATTAAACATTTAAGTCAATATTATTTTTAGTTAATAGTAAACGACAAATAAAATTTTTAGCAATTTATGAATTGTAAAATTTAACCATCCGTGTATCACACGAGAATATCTTAGTTTTATTATATAAAAGGATTTAGAAGATAGAGAGTATTTTTATTAAATGAAATGTTGAGGCCCAACATGTTGGGCTTTGGTCCAATATAAAGGTACCTCACCAGCACCAGGTTATGGTCCTATTGATGTAATTTTATGTTTAAAATATGATTTATTCTTTTAATTATTTAAATAAGTTTCGAAAGAAAATAAAAATAAAAATAAAAAATCAAGGAAATAGACGGGCTCAATGTTGTTAGGTTCATAATGGCATTAGTCTAGGTTATAACTTATAAACGTGTTACAACTTACAAGCCATAAAGATTTCTTTTATAAAAAAATTGTGTTATTAAATGAACAAATAATGGGTTTAATGATTGTCATGACTCATGAGTCACGGCCTTAACCTTTTAAGGTAGGTGGATTGGTGGATGGATAAAAGCCAGAACTCAAGGCGGGCTCTGAGAAAGCAAAACAAAACTTTTTGGGTCGAAAGCAAAACAAAACTTTTTGGCCCTAAAGTAAAAAAAGTATTTTGTTGGGTTTAAACAATTTAATTTTGATATGGGCTTACTTGGTTGTAATTTAGGTTGTGTAAAAAGTTTTTGTATAAAAATATGATTAAGTATATCTCAAGCTAGTGGTTATGTAATTGAGTTTAAACACCAAACATACATATTGTTTTAATAAAAATACATATAATTTAAAAAAAAAAATTGGGCCTAGCGGGGCATCGGCCCCCCTTAGAGTCGGCCAAAACTAAATGTATTTAAGAAACAATATTATATTCTGATTTAAAATTGCAAGCTGAAGGGATATGTACCCGAATCCTAATTTAAACGGGTCGGATAATGTCCACAAGTAACCACAAAGGAGGGCAAGAAGGAGCCCACCTAGGTTAAGGACCCACGTGGCCCATAAACAAAGCCCCGAGGTTACAATCATACAACCCGGAGAGCTCAACAAAGGCGTATGAGAATAAAAGAATAACATATAACTGCGCTCGCTGCGCATAAAGGCGTCAGCACGCAGTTAAGTGTCGGTGCGCATGAGAGCGCCAGCGCGTATAAATACTTGTGCGCCCACATCGACGCATGTAGCCTGAGTACATTTGGACCTTTTCTTGAGGGATAAGTCGTAAAGCCACCTTGGCAGTAACCCATGAATTGACAAATAAGAAAGAGAATGTATAAAAGGCCCAAAGCCCATGAAGGTGTTAGGGCCTCATGAAAACCTAAAACATCCTTCTATAAATAGGAGTACTACCTCCACCTATGAGGTCAGATCATATATTCCTCTCTATCTTGTCACTAAATCATTTTTTCAGCTTTTCTACAAGTTTTACTTATTCTCACGCCGGTGGGTGGTTACTGGAAGCATCCCCCACCCCGTCTTCCCGTGACGAGGCTTACCGGCGCTGTTTTTTCTCCTTGTGCAGTTTCGAAGGTTTTCTCTTGTGAAACATCTCCAGACGAGTGGAACAGTGGTTGGATCTGATTAAGATTCCGATCACTTGATACTTGTAACTTTTAAGACTTTGTGAGAAAACTTGAAGATAGACAAAGGTTCGTTAGCACTAGCGAGCGGCGAGCAATTGAGTTTGGGTACATGAGTACCTATAATAAGGGGTAAGGTATTATGACCCATGAATCTGAAGTATGCTTTATGATAGTAAACAACACAGTAAAATATATTGATCAGGATACTCATGTTAGTTTAGTACTCATATGCGAAGGTTTTCGGGCATTTAAGGGGCAAGCAATTGCAGAAAGAGTTGCAAAGGTAAAAGTTGTCAAGCATAGGTAATATGAGTTTTTAAGTGATTTAACTTTCTTATTGTTTTGTAATGAGATGCATGCTTTTGTTATAAAGTCTGGAATGAAGGTATTTACAAATTAAATAAATGTTTTAAAGTTACAAGCCTATGATTTTCATCACATGTGAGTGTTTGAATGGTACGTGTTGAACGTAAAGTAGCGTAAATACCGTAGAGGACCTTCGGACAACCTCTTAAGTATCAAAAGACCTTTGGGCAACCTCTTAAGTATAAAGTATTAAAGGGTCTTTGTTGTAGCCTTAAATGCAATGGAGGACTGATAAGTAGTATCTGTTGAGTACGTTGAGTAGATCAAGCTCCAAATAATATATATGAAGAAACCGACCCTTAGAGAAAAAGGGGGGGGGGGGTGTTGAGGCTCCATTAAACGTAAACAAACTTGTATTCAAATTCTTCTCCCTTATAATAAATGAAACAAATGCTTAAATAGGAAAATGGAAACGTGAATGCATGAGCAGTAGATAAACATGGTCCACTACTATACTAAATGGGTAAATGCATGCGATTAAAATGGAAAATGCAACAACCACTAATCCACTAAACTATTATGCAACTA
Source organism: Bidens hawaiensis (assembly GCF_021521415.1). Taxonomy (NCBI): domain Eukaryota; kingdom Viridiplantae; phylum Streptophyta; class Magnoliopsida; order Asterales; family Asteraceae; genus Bidens; species Bidens hawaiensis. The sequence continues at coordinate 23,573 of NW_027499042.1, read as the reverse complement.
ATCGTGGAGACTGGATTGTAACCAGGTCTTGGGCATGGGCCACGTGCGGAGTAGGTCGGGTCATAGATGGATCCGGGATCACATCAAGGACCTTTAGCAGCCTCGTGAGAACTAGAGGACCTCCGAACAACCTTGTATGTGATAGAGGACATTTTGGCCGTCAAGTATGCGATAGAGGACCTTTTGTTAGTCTTGAACGTTTTAACGTGTTAGTACTTTAAACATGTATTTGAAGTGACATATTATTTGCAAAAGAAATTGCTTTTGAGATAACAACCGATAGAATGTGCCAGCTTAACCTTACCTATTTTAGCATGTGTTTGAAGAGAACTAGATCCTTTGGTACGAAAGGTTAATTAGGGAAGGCAGGTTAGAGGACATCGGGCGACTATTTGACGAGGAAGAAATTTGGCACTACATGATTTGTTTTGTTATAGAGATGCATTGAGGTTTTGAAGTTGATTGGCTGTTTTACAAATACCATTAATATACTTTGATCTAGAACAAATACCATTAAAATACTTTGATCTAGCTGTGATCAAATCCGTTTTGATTTTCCAGTCACTTACAAACTATAAGATCTACACATAGTCCGATCGTCGGTCTTGGATTTTGAATAATACAAGTATGGTTCAAAACCAGACATGAACTTGGAAACCAGAAACCGAAAGACTAATATATGTTGTCTCATGTATGTGTAAAGCTACAAGATTATGAATGTTGATGCTAAACACCGGTCTAAATTGCCAAATTGGGACTAGCTTGCCCAACAAGGCCGTCTCCGAGATTTGGGGTGCTCTGGGCGTACAAATAAAAAATGGTCTCTTGTTCATAAATTTTTTTTAGATGTCTCCAATCTTTGCTATAATAATCAACAAAGCAAAGTAATGGTAGCAATAAAAAAAAGTTGAATCGTGAAACTCTTCTAGCATTCACTAAAGCAAAGTTGTTAATTCTCTATAATTGATACTCCCTTGTAAATCGTTCTCTATAACCATGTGATACGAACCCACCCGCATAACCGCTTCTTTTGCACGTTTACTTTTTATTTTATTTGGTAGTTTCCAATTAGTTGGTAGTTTCTCCCATGATGCATGTTCCCACGTTAGCATGTTTGTTTAGGTTTCTCTGCATGTTTCCATTTAGTATATGTATTTAAACCCTTTAGCTGTGAAATGAAAGGAAGAAGAAAATTAAAGTAAAATTATGTCTTGTTCTCTCTATTTCTTTGGAGTCTAACCCACTCTAAGGGTCACTATCTTGGAAGATTAGCCATCTTGAATCGGCTTCTATCACCATGAGTGCCAATCTATTATGTCTTTCTTGAGATATTGTTGAGTGTAACTACAACTTCAACAACTTTAATTTTGAAAAGCTTTATGTTGCAGAGACCAATGTTACTGGAATAGTCAACAAGATTTCTTATCTTATCATTTAATCTATAATCATATAACCATATTCATGAATCAAGAAGTCGTATTCATAAGGCATTCATATACTCAATAATCAATTAATCATAAAATCAATTTGGCAATTCGGTAAATTAGTGAATACCGTGAACTGAATGTTGAAGAGTGTCGCCCTCAGCCCTCACGAGTCACACCGTGTTGATCTAGTGATCAAGGACCGTTTCTTGAATATTAGCAACTGCAATTCAGCCATGCGACATTCACCCACTGCTTGCGGCGACGGTCTGATTCCAATTTCTAGGCGCCAGTGACCAATTGATGGACTAAGGAGTAATTGGGCTATGTTTTATTTTAAATGGTCTATGTTTGTGTAATGAGTTCAATGTGTATTATGCTATGTTTGTTAATTTTGTATTGGCTAATGGGCTAATTATATGTTGGGTTTTAAAAGATTGATGGGTTTAATTATAACTTGTTGAAAGATTATTATTATAAAATAATATATGTAAAATTTTCAGACCCAAGAACGGGCCCTTTGTGGTCGCCCGTCCCTAGCCCTCCTTTATAGCCAGTACGTCGTGCTACCTAAGATCATACAATCAGATCATCGACCAGATCTAGGAAAGCATATCACCGAAATCAATATTTTGCATGCATAATAGCGATTTACCGAAAGTAGCCTCCTAATGGGCCATTTTATGCTTCTATCTATATTTGTTTGGTCTGATCCAATGTTGAACCAGCTACATACAGTATACAATGAATTTGAGACTACCAGAAGAAGGAAGTTTCTAACTTTCTATATTACGTAAAAGTTAAAATCCCAATTAGACAACTCATGCGGGCAATATGAGACACTTAACTACCAAGTGAGTACAAGTTATATCTAACTCAATTATTCTCACAAACGCCAGGTCGATCTATGCAATATACATAAGAAATTAATATCAATCATTGTGCATAGATTCCTTTTCTTGCATACAAAGAATGATGATGAAGAAGTGTATAAATACTTTCTCATTAAATATATTTTTTTTTGTAACTTCTACCTTGTTTTAAATAAGTATTATACATATACTTCCTACTTGAATTGCCTTTAAAAGCTAAAAAAACACAAGAAAGATAAAGAAAAAACAACTTTTGGAAAGAAAAGTAGAATATTGTTGCCTCAATGCTTTTGCAAATAAAAGTTACCCCCAACTAAAGCTAGTGTTATATAGGATTCTTTGTATGTGGTGTAACATATTAGATTTTGTGCGTCTTTACATACATAAAATAAGTTACTATCAATTGTTGTATTCCTTCATGATTCAGATATTTATTTAAGATGGAAATTATAAGTTTAAATAATATCATTTATGTGTATGTCAGCTAATGGAAGAGTCTCCGCTATCAAAGGCTTCTTATTATAGGTTTATTAACTTATAATGTTTTGATAAATTAAAAACTTATGTAACTATTCATAAAGCTTTTCAATCGTTTTATATTGCAAATAGATTTAAATTATGAAGAGGCTTATAATTGAACATGAGTGGTTCTTGAATCTTGAGTGTTAGATTGTAATCCCTTTAGGCATCATTATACAACTCTGGGTCTAAGCATACTACCCCATACACCCTTGAAATACACTTAGGAACCTTTGTAGCCGTCTAGCCAATATGCTAATACTTAAGTCTTAAGCACCTTAGAGACTAAGCACACTACCCTATACAATCTAGAAATTACACTTGGGCTCCTTTGTAGCATATAAGTATATATACTTATGCACATTTGGGAGCCTAAGCATGCTAATACAACCATGAAATACACTTTTAACACCTTTATAGGCTGTGCACACTGTTAGACATCTTTGGAGCATAATGCTATTTTCTTTGTGCATTTTATATATAAAATAAACAATTAGTCCACTTGCCTATTTCTGATAACTTCCGCTAATTAAAATAATGGCTTGGGATGTTGAAGATACATTTGCAAATTGCAAACACATGCCATGTCGGTTAAAATATATTTGAAAATTATGAAGTGTGTTAAGGAAGGTGGTTAGTGCATATGCAAGCGTGCATCCTAGGGTCGCAACATGTACGAGAAAGTGTGTGTATTTTCTTGGAGTCTTTTGTCCTTTAAAGACAATATAGGTCGTCCGGTTATAGTGGTCTATCAAAAATAAATAAATAAATATATAGTAAGAGTTATTCTAACTCGGACAAGAAACCCCTTTCTTGCATGTACGTTGGTTAAACCATGAATTTACGATATATACGTACCTACCACCCATATGTTAATTGATAACTGTGTACTATATAAAGAACATGTATCATGGCCATGGCATCCAATATTCTCTTTTACCCATCAATGTTTAAATATATATCCTAGCGCAAATGAATGCTTAAATAAGAAATGCGGATAGTGTGAGATGTTAATCAGTTCTTCACGTATGTAATAAAAAACATGAATGTTATGATAAACCCATAAGTAAAGCATACCTGTTACAGTAGGGGAAGTAGTAACCGCCGGAGAAGGATGTAGACGACATGATTGTCAGCTTGGTCAATTTCCCCTTTAGGATGTATATTAGTGATGGGGATTAGAGTTCTTGAGGAAACCGAATTATGGAGAGATATAAGGGTCACGAATTACTTAATGTGAGAGTTAGGTTTTTCTTATGATGTTAATTAATCTCTTCCATATATTTATATACACCCAAGGGAAAACCCTTGATTAGCAAGTAATGGTAATATGGTTCATCAACAATTACCTAGCTAATATAATAATAAGGTATAATTTAATTATTTTGATCTATTATTATATAAATGAAAATGATGGCTATACATAAATATATATATATATATATATATATATATATATATATATATATATATATATATATATCCATATATTTATTCTTACATTCTCCCACTTGGCCGAATAATCATTTATTATGAGCGTTAAATTAATCTGCAGATTTTAACACTCATTTTAGCTTTAAACTCAAACTGGAGCAGAAAAATACAGTCATTGAATTGAACATCAGCTCAAGACCCCCATTAATCATACTGCAGTCCTTGTTTAAAACCTAAGTAGTTATGATCAAAAATTTCAAGTAAGCCTTCAGAATATTTGATTTGTATACTAATTTGTCTATATGTCATTACGCATGCAGAACATATTAAGAGACATACAAAATCAAAACTGCGCGGAGGAAAATTAATAATTAGTCAATTAAAATTAGTCATTCATATAACGATATACTATTATACATGGTCATAAATAATCCCGTCTTTATTATAAGCGCTTTCATAAGACTTATGGGTAATAGACCTTTAGTTATAGGATCCTTAAGCATATCATGAATGTATTCGATATGAGAATTTAGTTTCCTCAATTCATTCATAAACGAATAATTTATTTCATATCGAAATTTAATGCAGCACCTCTTGAACTGTTACTGTTTGAGAAAACATGGTAGCTAACTTTATCACAATAAGTCTTCAATTTATAATTTATATGGAGTTAATAAACTTACGAGTCCAATAATAAATTTTCAACAACATTTATTGACAATTGCGTTGAGATTTAATCAACATATTATTTCGTTAAAATTTAGATGTTGTTATCAGTTCATTATGACTCATCCATGAGATAGATTATCTTCTGACATAAGAATATATCCCGAAAATTACATTTTCTTATTTTTGAATATGACGAAGTTTAGAGTAATCAACCGGTTTGAATTCTCACTTATTCTCTTAAATTATAGTCCCTCGTTTCCTTTAAAGATATTTCAATACTCTTTTAGATGCTTCGCGTTAATCTAGACATATCTAGCGTGTTGCAATTCGAGTAATATCTGAACGAGTATAGACTTGTACCTTATATAAGGCTTCAACTTAATGAAGCACAAGGAAATAATCTCAGTGATCCTATTATCCTTTAAAGGAGAGCATTATTGCGTGTTACATGTACAAGGACCCTTTTAAGTTAATGCTTATAGAACAAAAATAATGTCATTTCGGGTCTATCTCAGTATGTTATGATATTTATCACGTAAGAGATATCTCTTGAGATTTATCATATCAAAGTATGTACAAACAATACTTAGACTTATGTAACATATGCTTGTCAAAAGAATGCCATCTATATAAGGACAAGTTTGTTTTTAGTTGCTCCCACTTATCTTGAGGTAGGTACATTGATCCACTTAGTTGTTGATGAAAATTATTGTATAAATGTTTCATCACATTTCTAATGTTTGCATTAACCCATAAATGGAATATATTGACTTACAGACTAAGTGTTCTTTGACCTTCAGTTTAGAACTTCAAGTTGCTTTATGAACATGTAAATATGCAAGCCAGTTGTTAGGAAAAGTTGTTTAAATGTTCATGTAATGTGGCTCTTAAATATTATAAGCTACTTGAACAACAATGATGATCCTCAAAGAAATCTTTTGTAATATGGGAAAGATTCTTTGATGATTTATTCCCTCTTGAATATAACCTTTAATAATCAATCGTGCTTCTTAGTGCCTTACGTTTGTATTAGGATTTAGTTTAGTTATGAACACTCTTAGGTGATTCAACCAAATCCCAAACGTTATTCTGACTTATAGAATTTAATTTAGATTGCTAATGATAGCTTTATTCCATTCAGAAGATTGATTGATATTAATGGTTTAATTAGAAGATATAGGATCAGTAAACTTTTCATCATCCATTTCAACTTTAGTTAAGGAGGTTATATAATCATCAAAGTTAGTAGGTTTTAAAAACTTAGATGACCTTATGAGTTAATTATTGGGTTTATTAGAAGTTTCGGTTTTTATGGATTAGCTCTTGTTTAGGTTGCTATCATTTTCAGGATTCTAAGTGCATAAGAGTTGGTGCAGTATAGTGTACAAGAGGTGTAATCGGAGTTAAATTTGGAGTAAAATTTAATGACTCTTCCCCCCCCCCCCCCCCCCGCCTCTTGTACTTATGATAAGTCATTTTAAGGACTTTTACTGCTCCCACTGACTTTAGAAACCTTTAGAAAATTGGCATGCTTATGGTCAATATTTAAATACCAGTAGATTCTAATGGAGAAACTAGTCGTTATAGTTTCTCTTATTTTGAGGATTACTTTATTTATGATAAGAAATCTGATTATGCCCATATTTAAGTACCAATGAAACTTTTGTAAGAGTATTGTTGAATTCTAAGGAGATAAGTTATGATGAAACAATTTTTTGTTGGAGCAATGTCTTGTACAAGAGGTGTAATTGAGTTAATATCAAGTTTTCACCCCCACCTCTTGCAAATCTTACAAGTTATGATTAAGATACTTAATGCTCCCACTGATCTTCGAATCTCTTTGAAAGCTACATGAGAAGTTTCAATGATGTACGTGACGTAGGAACAGTACATTCATATACTAGACTTGGTTTGATTTCCTTAACGTCCATATGTCATAAGAAACTTAGGGACATATTTAGAAGAAAGCATGTTAGTTATATATGAATGGATCTCTTTAAGACCGTGGACCATAGAAGTCAGATTAGATACAAGTAAATAGTCGTAAAATGATAACTTATGTCTGAATATTCCATCTGAAATAAGTTCCATGAATGTCAGTGAAATATAACTTTGGGTGGACCCATACTTATTCCTTAAACCTAGTGATGTTTATGACATCTAACACATGATTTTAAAATCACTTAGAATGAGATTATATGAAAAATCATCCTCATCAACCATGTCATGATTTCTCATGAAGTTTTGGTTTTAATGGATGACATTTATAGGTCTCATTTGTCTTTTGTTAAAAAAATTAATTACAAGAGTTGTGAAAGTATATAGTATATCATCTAGTTCTATCTTATAAATGTTTCTATCCGGATATTGATAACAAGTAAGATGAGAATTTAATGTAAGAGTGACTTTATGTTGGCTATGCAAACCTCACAACTGTCATAACGCAGCTTAAATATTGATACTAAATTCTGATTAAACACCAGAATTTATAAGGTATCCTAAAGCATAACTAGAACGGTTTATTATGGTTTATGATAACTTGAACATTTAATTTTTTTTCACCAACACTCATGTTAGTTATTTGTTGATTTTTGGTAAGGAAACATATAAAGAACTAGAATCAACCTATTATGTGTTAATTGGAATATAGAATTAGTAGACTTAAATATCATGAATATATGACTACTGATTTTAGCTAAAAGTTCTTTTAAATTATGGAAAATCACGTTGCTTATGTCTAGTATAATGACATATATTTGCAGTGAGTCTTTTCTTTAAAGAACTTAAAACTAAAAGTTATACTAGTATTTGTCTATGAACCTTAGAATTGTCCTCTTTTAGGTTTTAGTGGGTGAGTGGAATAACATCTTATTTTCCAGTACTAGATATTTCTTTTCTTGTACATATGTTGCTGATCAACACACTCATTTTCCTTTGGTACTCCTGAGTGTTATAGTTGATTCTTAAGGTATCAAATTATACTATTGAAAAATTTAGTGTATAATGTACTGGAAAAATTATACTTATTTTCATGTGTAAACCCTTAATTTTATGGGTCATGTCATGATATTGTACATTATGATGTATTCAATAATGCCATTTAACCTTATAGTTAGAATTTAGAAGAAATGCATGCATCTTAGGAGTTATTTTGATTATTTTCTAGATATTAGATTAGTTTTAGGAAAAACTAAATCTAGAATAACTCTATTTGATAGCATGAGTTTATTAATTATCATAAGAGACATTATGTTTGACTCATCTCATTTATCATGCTCTAGGTTTCTTCTTTATTACTATTATAAGAAGGAGCAATTGGATGGTCATGTCTTGAGGAATAATAAAAAATGAGAAGAGCTAAAATTTAATGAAACTCTTTATAAAGCAAACATATTAGGTTTGAAATTAGAGTGGATGATTTGAATGAGAATAATTTCTAGGAAGAAAATTATAGTGAGTAATGTAATGGGATATTAAAGTAAGATAGATTAATTTAAATGATCATTAGATTAATGAAGGATCATTAATTGTGAGGATCATTATATTTTATTGAAGATGTGATATGTCTATTATTAACATCAAACTAATAGACAACTTAAATTAAAGTTCTACTTAAATAAAAAATAAATCACATTTGGACAGAATTAAAATTTATTTAAGTATATGTACAAAACAATTGTAACACATCACATTTGGGCAGAAGTAAGACAACCATTTTAATTATGCACGAGTTAGTTTTGCTTTATTTAAATGTAACTCATCACCTTTGGGCAGAAGCGATACATTTAAATCATGTTAAGCGAAACTAAGACGGCTTGTATTAAGACTTGAATGATATGTTCGATGTAATGCATCACCTTTGGGCAGAAGTTTACAACAACAATTTATTCAAGTTTAAGCCTTTCTATTGTTTGTAAAATGAATCAATACATTTTTATATTTTAAGTGTCTTACAAAACATTTTTCGTGTTTTCGGTTTTATGAGATCTCGGAAATTATAAGTTCTCTGTTAACACTTGAGTTTTCGGTTTTTATTGTGTTTTCGGTTTTATGAGATCTCAGAAATTATGAGTTCTCTGTTAACACATGAGTTTTCGATTTTATTTGGGTTTTCGGTTTTAATGAGATATCATAAATTATGAGTTCTCGGTTTTAACCAAGATTTCAGTGGTACCCAAATCAAATATTTAGGGTAAACATATTTTGGTTCAAATTCTTTAGAGATTAATTTTATCTTCAAGATTTCGTTTTAATTTTGAAATTTATAGATTCCATAATTATTCAAAATTTAAAATCTTTGAAGATTTGTTTATTCAATTATTTTAGGAAAAACACAATCATAATCCGAATTTTAACCAAAATATGTAATATTTTTCGAAAAACTCATGATGAACACGAAGAACACCACCGAAAAACCATAAAGTTTTTAATAGGTTTTTAATGTGAAAGTGGTTATAACATTGTTTTTAAACAGTTTATATATAACCAGATTTCAATAAGTTCATAAGAATTTAATGATAATAAATTAAGAAAACAGAATTCGGGTTTATCAGATTTTAGTTTCATGTTTTCCGGTTTAGATCCAGATTTAGGGAAAACATAAAGAACTGATTAATCAACCTGGCTCTGATACCACATGTTGATCAGTTCTTCACGTATGTAATAAAAAACATGAATGTTATGATAAACCCATAAGTAAAACATACCTGTTACAGTAGGGGAAGTAGTAACCGTCCGGAGAAGGATGTAGACGACATGATTGTCAGCTTGGTCGAGTTCCCCTTTAGGATGTATATTAGTGATGGGGATTAGGGTTCTTGAGGAAACCGAATTATGGAGATATATAGGGGTCACGAATTACTTAATGTGAGAGTTAGGTTTTTCTTATTATGTTAATTAATCTCTTCCATATATTTATATACACCCAAGGGGAAACCCTTGTTAGCAAGTAATGGTAATATGGTCCATCAACAATTACCTAGCTAATATAATAATAAGGTATAATTTAATTATTTTGATCTATTTTTATATAAATGATAACGATGGCCATACATAAATATATATATCCATATATTTATTCGTACATGAGACTGTTGTGCTAATACCTACTCGCCGGGGCGTCTATGGCTTAACATTATACAAAAACAAGATTTAAACATGAATATCTACAAATATCACAACAAAAATCATTTAATTAGTACCTACTTTATTTCAATCATGATCATATTTGGAGATGTCATGCGCTTGCATCAAATATATAATCATGATTTCATCAAATATTCATATAATAATTTAACTAAAGTTGTATATAATTACCAAGTAATTTTACGTTTACATGATCTTAGTGTTCTTGGTTAACCTCTTCGAATCATGATCACTCGTTACAAAACTGAATGGTCGAGTTTAAAGAACAATATATAAGAAATTTCGTAACAAATTCAACACCAAAAAATTACACATAGGTACGGAAAAAAAACAAGCCATACAACACCTAATTGGAACAACATCTATCTGAGAACAAAAAAAAGGAGTCTTGTTTTCCATTTTTTAAAAATATTTATTTTTGTTGTACTATATTCATGCAATGATGCAAGAGGAATCTCTTTTCTTATTGCTTCATGTCGACACTATTATATTTTCTTATCACCAAAAAGTTTACATATATAGTAACTCTAAAAGCCAAATCACTTGTTATTTTCAACATACATATGGCTCTAATACTATATCACAACCAAATTAAAGATTAGAAAAATAAATAAGTTATGGCAAATAATGTCACATGATGGAACAAGCATTAGGGTTATCATCGCTAAAGAGATGCGCGATCTGTTCATCGGTGGTGTTATGGGGCGCAACCGCCTGCACGACGTTCTTAACATGGCCGGCTGGAGCCCTCTTGTCATAGGCTTGAGTCACGTACGGATAACTCACCAAGTTGTAGGGTATGTAGGGCCAAAACTCGGCTCTTTTGCCGGTACTCTTGACATTCTTCAACACCTTGTTTGGATCCACATTTCCACTAACGGTTACCCGGCTTTGCTTTCTGTTAACCTCCACACTCTTAACTCCTAATTAAGATTTAACAAAAACAACATTAACAATAATATAATGGTTAGAGAATTGTAATAAAACGGTATTAAAGAGGGTTGTAGAGACCTTTCATGGATTTAACTGAATTCTTGACCCTTCTTTCACATCCATCACAGTCCATTTTCACTTTTATTTCAACAGTCTGGAAAACAAAACCACAACATGTTTTTGTTAGATATATTTATATTCATTTATTTATATGAGAGAGAGAGAGAGAGATGAATATGCATTATGCCTGCATTGGTCTTCTTCTGCTTCTGCTTCTGCTTCTATGGCTTGTGCCACTAAAAAAATTAGAAAGATAGTCAAGTGCTCCCATTTTTTAGCTACTATGTGTTTGTGGTGTGTGTGTGTGTGAGAGAGAGAGAGAGAGAGAGAGAGAGAGAGATGGAAGGAAGGAAGGAGGTTTTGGTTTAGATGGTATGCATTCGATCGGTAGTTTGATACTTATAAAAGGGCAAGTAATATATATAAGATGTGGCATATGGTTAATTTAATTAACTTGTTAATTCCTTAACAATGTTGTGTACACAGTACACCTAAAGTGAAAACGTACTTTTAATACATTTTTAATAGTTTATATTTACCGAGCATAAAAAATATATACATAAATTCACATTTACACACACATATATATATATATATAATTAAAATTAATTTTTGTAACTTTATTTTTGTAAACTAGTTTGAATCGTTTTTATTTTAAGTTGACAACATAGTTAATACATTTAAACTTTCAAGTGAGATTATGAATGTATACACACATAGGGGAGATTTCAAATGAGAACTCCTTTAAGTTTTAAGAACTTGAAATAACTCAGTGTAACGATTTTTTTTTCGAATTTTTTTTTCACATGCGTAAAATATGTAAATTACATAACTTACATACACTTAAAAAAATTACAGAATTTTTTACGCACCAAGTCGACTTATTACACATGTGTAACGGACATAAAAATTAGTGTAATCACTTACAATTTTATTCTCTCTCATACTTTGACTTTTTAGTCAGATTTAATCTCAATCACACAATCCAATCCATTTAATAAAATGTGTGGTTAAGAATTGAGTTCTTAAGTTCTTAAAACTTAACATGGTTATCAAAATATCCCTCCCCTACACACATATTATGACATATATATATGATATAATAATTTTATTAATACAACTGATCAGTACATTTATAAGTGTGATCTTATAAATTATACAAGTATACAACGTCTCTTAAAAATTTTTAATTCTTAACATAAATCAGAACCATTAATATTTATAAACTATAATCACTTTTTTCCAATAAATTTTCAAGCTTAATTTTCTTTTAACTTTTAGCTCTACTTATTTTTCAAGTAAATAGAAAATTAAAAAGTATTTTGAAACTCTTAATTTATTTATTAATTTGTTTTGAAATATAGATTTGGTTCATACTATATATAGAAAGTCATCAATTTTACAATATTTTTTAAAAGAATTTTCATAATTTCGTTCTTAATGTTTTAATTAAATTATTTAATTATTCTAGAATTATTAATTCCCTTTGTCTTCCAAAGTCTAAATCCCGTGAAATTTTAATGTAAAATTAAAAGTTTATAAGAAAGTATAGTTAAAGATCTACTAGTTTAAAGTATGCGTAACATAAAGTTTGAAACCTTTTTAATAAGTTGTGATTTTGTGGTACTATAACGTATACTTTATGTAAAACCCAAAACCATATGGCTACTACTTTTTAATCAACGTGTTACAACAGTGTTAATGTGTTACTTGATAGGAGGAAATGAGCAATTAAAAAAATAATTAGTGATGGGACATGATTTATAAATGAAACTAGCTTAATTAAATATGGTGTACCAAGAAAGTATGATGTGTTTTTTATTTGTCAAATATTTTGAGCAATACGAGGATGAAGAAACACTAAGTGACCCCGAGCAGATTACGGATAATCTGGGGGTTAAGTAATGTTTCCCACGAGGATGAGGTCCAGCAAAGAAAGTTGTTCTTCAGGTGACCTGCAAAACAGACACCGTAAGCTCGTCACTGAGAAGGGGGGGTTCCTCCTTGTGACCACCCTCCGGCGTGAGAATCAGACTAGATTGCTCTGAATATAAGTGTATATTAAGAGATTGCTAGAGAAGATAATGAGATATCAGATGATGTCCTTACCATTCCAAGGTGTTGGAGTATTTATAACCGAGGGTAGGTTTCCAAGAAGGTAAAGCCGGCTGAATAGTATTCCTGTTCTACCAACAGTGGGCTACGCACAAGCCATGCTGGTTGGTGGATAGGCTGCGGCCGACAGTGACAAGGTCGGCTGTATACTGTTCCTTTACTGCCGGCTATGCACTGTTCCACCAACTGTAGGCTACGCATGTCCCATAGTAAGGGTTGGTGAGTAGGCAGCGGCTAATAATGACAAACAGTACTAGAGGGTGCTCCTCCTCGTACTGTTGTCGGTGAGCTGTCACCCTGTGATTGGTTCATGGGCTGTTTTGGTCAGATCGTCTGTTTTGCCCATACCTTGGCAGGTATAGTACAAAAGATCTTCCAAAAGCATACGGACTGGCTCATTTGGGCGGGAGTATTCCCGCCTTGCTCATTCCTTCAGGTGACATTACTGAAGTAGCAAGAGTTAGTGCTTTGTGCGTGTAGCCTTGCTATCAGTGCGGGTAGCCTTCCCTGATGGCTTGTATCCGCAACTGCGGGAACAAGCGGGGTACTTCACCATTGGGAGGCTTTCCCTGCGGGTACAGCTGGCGTACTGCGCGTAAGGTCACTCTTCAAGGTGAGTCTTGCGGGTCCAACTAGGCTCTGTTGGGACCTACCTCTTCAAGTCCCCCCAGTCCAATGTTCTTCTCATGAATTATTAATAAGTGAGGTGAACTTTTGGACTTTAGCAATGGGTTTTGAAAAGGGTTTTTAGTTTTAAGGTTTTCCGTGGGGATTCTTCCCGCGGTTTTCCTAATGTCACGCAGAAATTCCCGACTTTTCTGCTTGATCTTTGGGTATGAAGCGGGTAGGTCTGTAACCTCCTCGCAAGTCAGGAGCGTTGAGTCCCACTTGTGTGGATTCTCCATGGGGTTTTGGTAGTTTTGAACATAGTGATAAATTATGTTAAAACCACCAATTCCATCTTGGAGTTTCAAACAATATAGTTCTCGACGTTCCCGCTATGCGGGGATGTTATTCCCGTTTCCGCAAGCATGGCCCAGAAGATCCTTCTTGGTTTGAATTCCCCGCGGAGCGCTAAGTATGTGAAGGGTTTTGCCTTGACACTGTACCCACACTCGTCTTACGGTTACTTTACTTCCAAGGTATTCCTGGCGTCAATTCCCTGCGGGTGCTAAGTATGTGAAGGGTTTTGCCTCAACACTTTACTCGCACCTGTCTTATAGTTACTTGGTTGCCAAGGTAAGGGGTATTTTCCCGCTTTTGAATCTTTTTGAAATTTTTGAAATTCGAAGAGTTGGTGAAAGGATAAGAACAGTCCAAACTATTGAAACGTCGTCCGACGGTTTCTTCTGACAGTGTCAGGACGTGCAGGAAGTTATGGCGACGTGACAGTATATGGTCATTCCAGGCGCTTTTTCAGGCGCGTGGGCGCGAATTTTCGGGCGCGTGGCCGCGAAATTACTGGCACGCGTCCTTTCAACAGCTGTTGCCAGCTTGCTCTTTGCCACGTGTCATAGTTTCATTGCACCTGCGATTTCTCTCTCTTCCGCATTAAATTCATCGCATTGATTGCGATTAGTATATAAAGGGGGAGAGGGTCCTTTGTAATCCACACTTTCACTTTTCTCTTCATCTTCAAAACGATTTCCGGCGAATACTCACCTTTTCAGTCAAGCATTCTTGAAATCGTTCTCTTCTTTCTTACCTGCAAGATGTCTTCTGTTCACGATCTTGAGGCTACAGCCCAGGAGGCTGGGGTGTACGCCGAGAACCCGTCATCCATGTCCGACAAGGATGACAAGAGTACTGCTGGCGAGTGCCAGTGTGCTCTGCCTGTCGATCTATATCAGTACATCGTCAGGAAGTTCATGCTCGAGTCTTTCGAGCCTGAGTTTCCTGAACCTCACCAGACGGTGTATGATGCCCCCAGAGGCAAGATCGGGGTATATGCCGCATTCTTTGTCTATGGGAATCTTAGGTTCCCCTTGACGAAGTTTGTGTACCGTGTTCTGAAGAGGCACGGTGTACACCTGACCGAGGTACACCCGATGGCGATCGCGAAGCTTCGCCACTTCGAGTGGGTGTGCCGGATTCTGGGCGTTGAGCCCTTCGTCGACCGCCTGATGACCTTCTACTCTTGGAGGTGCATCCAGGGGTGGTATACTCTGATAACCCGGATCAAGGGTTTGAAGATTTGCGCAACCGAGCGCAGTCTTCGTTCATGGAAGCGGGAGTTCTTTTATATCTCTGCTCGCGCCATCCCCCTTGCCATGAAGTTCAAGAATGGGCAAGCACTCCCCAGCCTTCACGCCTCCAACTACCAGGAGGCGGAATGGTTCTCAAAGATTTCCCGAGTCCAATCTCCGGTTTACCGCTTTGCGGTGTCCGGGATGGTGATGCTCGGGATGAGCGGGTGTGGAAGGATGCGGATGCGCAAAAGATCCCGATCGTCCTTGAATACGGTTTGAACTCTGTCCCTTACGGTATGCTCTGTCTTCTTTGTTTATATAGGTTTGTCTTCTAACTGTTTTATCTTTTATTTCAGAGGGGAACGACTTGCAATCGCTCCTGTATCCGTGGGAGGCTGATAGTCCCGCTCGGATGGGTACTCGTGCTCTAGATGAGAACGAGTTGCCCATCCTTGAACAGACGGCGGATCGGTTCGTGGAGGTCTACCCGCCAGGCCACGAGATCCTGAGCGCCAGGCGGCCAGGTAAGGCGTTATTCAACCCTCGACCCCTCAATGCTGAAACCTCTGCTGGAATTCCTCTAATCTTGTGTTTCTGATGAGGAATCCGCAGATGGTCCTCCGTTGGTGCGGAAGAAGAAGGCTGCCGGCGGGAAGGGGAAGGCGAAGGTGGCCTCCACTGCCGATCCGGTGCCTCGGTCTGATTCAGAGACCGAGAGCGAGGAGGTGGGGGGAACCCTGGTGGTGATAAGACCACTGCTCCGGAGGCTGCGACGACTGTCACCTCCGGAGAGCCCAGGATGACGACGGTGAGCGGCGTAAAGAGGCCGGCTCCATCGGGTTCGTCCCCGCCTGTCCGCACTTTTAGGCTCAAGAAAACCCGTAAGTACAAACTTTATTTTTAACTTCATTGCTTTCCATCATTAATACTTATCTCCTTTGTGCAGGCGTGGATGCTACCGCATTCCAGGGTGGAGCGGGGAGGAGTACCTCCGGACCCATGACGGTAGGCTTGGTCAGCCTACCTGAGGCGACGACGCAGGCGGCTGCGCCTGCTTCAGTTGGTTCAGTTGCTCACCCCGTTGAGCCAACTGTTCCAACTGTGATGACATCACCGCCGGCTGTCAGTGCCATATTTACTGAATCTTTCACTGAGCCGGCGGTTACTTTTTCTGCGGACTCCGCCGCGGCGACCACGGTTGTGAGTTCACCTACGGTGAGTTCGCCTCCATTGGTTTCTACTACCGCGGCGGCCTTCACCATGCCTCCTCCGTCATCGGCAACGACGGCCGATCCTTCAGGTACGCTTGGGGCTTCTCGCCAACCTCTGCCTCCTTCCCATCTGCCTGACCTTTTGGACGGATTTCCCTTGGGTTCAGGTGATGGGTTTGGCGGCTATCGGCCTGTTATCGACCCTACAGGTGCGTAGGGTTCTTTTGGCCATTTTTTTTTTTTTATATATCATTTTTTCCTAACTGCTTTTTGTTTTTTGCAGTGTCGGATTCCAATGAAGTGTATGTTCCACGATGGAACATCCGCCGAGGAACAACCCTTCGCACGCCTGTGGAGTGGGCTCGTCACGCAGCTCCCAGTGGTGCGTTGGGGGAAGCCATGGCTAGCTACCAGGAGGGTAGGCTAACGAATGAGCTTCGGGTTCTCCTGGCCCGGATGCAGCCGCGCGTCGAGCTGCTTTGTCGTGAAAACGACAAGTTAAAAGCAGCTCGTATCCAAGAAGTAGCTCAGGGCGGGCTGTCCGGGAGGAGAATAGGAGGCTCTCCGCCGTTGCTGCGGAGAAGGAGAAGG
Source organism: Bidens hawaiensis (assembly GCF_021521415.1). NCBI lineage: Eukaryota > Viridiplantae > Streptophyta > Magnoliopsida > Asterales > Asteraceae > Bidens > Bidens hawaiensis. The sequence goes on along the minus strand of NW_027499042.1, from coordinate 6,411 downwards.
CCTTCAAGGCCCTTGAAGTTGAAGTTCAGGCCCGTCTCGAGGCCCGTTCCAAGGCTGCCCAAGCTGTTAATGAACAGCTTCGGCTGGCTAAGGAAACTGCTCGGAACGCAACTGAAAGGGCCACCAAGGCTGAAGCTGTTGCTGAGCCTCTACGCCTCGAGAATGAGGAACTCAAAGCCAAACTAGAGGCGCTCCAACAGGCTCATGATGCCTTGGCGATGGAAGACGCGAAGAAGCTCCAAGAGATCCTGGACCAGAGGGGGGTGCTTGACCACACTGAGCGGAAGCTAAAGGGCGTTGAAGAGGCTGCGGCTAAAGAAGTGTTGCTTGCCAACCTCAACAAAAGTGAAGCCGAACGCGCCCGTAACCAAGCTCAAGCTGCCCTCCAGGAAGCTCTGGTTACCAAGGAATGGCTTCTTCGAGAAGCGTTGTCTCAGGTAAGCTTAACTTCATAATGTCTTTACGCTTTTCTTTGTAAATAGAAAAGGTTTTGATACTTGTATTTTTTCTTGTAGGTTGTGCATCGAGTCTTTACGGACACATCATACGACGATGCCATGAGCGTAGCCCTCAACGCTTCTCATGAGGATGGGGAAAAGGCCGGCTTCCTGCTTGGTCTAGGGTTCGTTGAGAAAGGCATCCCGCCTTCCAACTTCCCTTCGTACGATGTGGATACTGAAGCTGTTTATGACCAAGCAGTGAACCAGTATGCCGCCTTCCGCATCCGGTGGTGGAGAAGGTGAACGAAGTTGCTGCTGCTGATGATGGGCTAGCTATCCTTAAAGCTTTCCTTGAACCGCCACGCTCTACTGATGGTGCGGGTCCAAGTGGAAGTGGTCCTGAAGCTTGATCCTGAAGATCCCTTTCCACCATTAGCGTAGATTTTTATTTTTGTATATAGCTTCTTTTGTATGCGGGTATGCACCCAGCAATCTTTGTAATGTTTGAATTTTGATGGAATAAAGATTGTGTTAATTCCTTGCCTTGTTTATTTTACGCATGTTTTGATTTAACTTAACAATTTCTTAAGTACTTAGATAAGTTAACTTTTTAACGTGGCAAATTATAAGTTTGTTTCGTTTCCTCTTTCATGATTGTGCGGGTATGACCGTCACTTACACTTAGTAGGATGGCTTAACTTTACTTATATCTGACCTGCGTTGAAGTTTTCCTCATCTTTTCCTTTGAAATTTTTTAAGTGTTTAGAATAAGTTAACCTTTGAACGTGGTAGATAATAGGTTGAAGTTTTGCCTCCTTTTTCGTGATTGTCGGGGTAAGACCGTCACTTGCACTTAGTAGGATGGCTAAACTTTGCCTACATCTGACCTGCGTGGAGGTTTTCCTTAAACTTTTGAAATTTTTACCGTTTTGTGTTTATGCGGGTTTTGCCGCCTTCCACACGTAACGACTTACTTCTTCCCATATTTATGCGGTGAATACCGGCACATCAGTGTGGGAAGTTCATAAGTATAAAGGTAAGGCTATCAACACATTGTGAAAGGAGAATCATTTCCATTAGAAGTGGCTCTAGGCCTTTTCTTTACAAGTTTGGAATTGATCTACATGTAACATTTGCGTAATTGAGCTCCATTCCATGTTCTTGGGATGGGAGTGCCATCGAGCTTTCGAGCCGGTACGCGCCCTTTCCCAGAACTTCTTTGATAATGTATGGCCCTTCCCAGACCGGGGCCAGTTTTCCTGGGCGTTGTTGGTTCGAAGCTCGTTGTTACGCAGTATATAGTCTCCTACATTGAAGTTGCGAGTTTTACCCGCGTGTTGTAGTACTTTTGCATTTGTCGCTTTTAGTTCTCTTCACGCACTTCGGCTAAGTCTCTGCGTTCCTCAGTTAGCATAAGGTCTAACCGTCTTTCCGCATCATTGTCATCTGGCTGAATCAAGACCCTTGGTGAGGGTAAACCAATTTCGACCGGGACCATGGCTTCAGTGCCATAAGTGAGACTGAACGGGGTTTCTCCCGTACTGGCCTTTTTCAGCGTTCTGTTTGCCCAAAGGACGTGCGGAAGCTCGTCCACCCAGCCGGATCTGTGTTCCAAGAGTCTTTTCTTTATGCCTTCGACGATGCTCTTATTTGCTCTTTCTACCTCACCATACCGCGGGTGCGCCACTGAGGTAAAAGTGTGGGTGATTTGAAGTTCTTCCAGCCACTTTTGTAGCTTCTTGTCAGCAAAGTTAGTGCCGTTATCGCTCACCAAATTCTGTGGAAGTCCAAAACGACAAATAATAAATTCCCAAATAAATTTTTTGATATGTTTCGCGGTTGTTTGGGCTAAGGGTTTTGCTTCTATCCACTTGGTGAAGTAGTCGATGGCTACCACTAGGAACTGAACATTTCCTGCTGCTGTAGGAAATGGGCCTGTCACATCGATGGCCCACTTCTGAAATGGCCATGAAGAGGTGACTGGAACAAGTTCATTCTTCGGGCGATGCGTGTTGGGTGCGTAGAGCTGACAAGACCTGCATTTTCTGATGTATGCAGCGCATCCGTATGCATCCCCGGCCAAAAGTATCCCGCGTTGTTTAGTAGCTACAACAGCGCGTGGACTGCGTGTACTCCACAGATGCCTTCGTGTACTTCCCTTAGGAGGTAGTCAGCATCTTGGTTGTCCACACATCTTAAGAGTGGGCCAAGAAAGTTACGTCTGTAAAGGATGTCATCGATGAGTTGATAATTCAGTGCTTTACAGCGTAGTTTTCTTGCCTGTGTTTTTTGAATCTGGTAGTGTACCTGCCGCAAGGTATTTTATTATTGGTGTCATCCACGTTTCTGTGCCGGTTTGGATGACACAAATTTCTTGTGCGGGACCGAAGGTGCTCGAGGAGTTCAATGCGGATGTCCTTTCCCAAGTGGGTGAAGGCTAATGATGCAAGCTTGCTAACGCATCCGCAGATTTGTTTTCACTACGCTTGACGTGTATGACTTTGCAATCGTTAAAATCGCGCATAAGGGTTTTTGATTGTGCGAGGTACAGGGCCATTGTGTCGTTCACGGCCGTGTACGTCCGTGATTTGGTTGGCTACTAACATGGAATCCACGTGGGCCTCCAAGTGTTTCACTCCCATCTTACGCGCAATTCTCAGCCCGGCCAAGAATGCTTCATACTCGGCTTCGTTATTCGTACTTGGAAAATCCAGTCGAATAGCGTAAGTGTATTCTTGGCTGCTGGGTTGGTTAGTTTCAGCCTTTCGCCTGAACCCTCGTTACTGGCTGCTCCATCCGTGTAGAGTCGCCAGACATCATTGATGTCTGTGCTGGAGAGGGTTGAGCCTCTTCCTGGCATCTTTTTCCCGCGATGCAGGCACTTCCGCAATAAAGTCGGCCAAAACCTGGACTTTTATGGCTGGTCTTGGCTTATACTTTATCGCGTATTCCCCCAACTCAATTGCCCATTTGGCTAGGCGTCCCGATAACTCGGGTTTGCGTAGAACGTTTGCAAGTTTGAAGTTGGAGGAGAATGGTGATTGGGTGACCCTGGAAATATCGTCTTAACCTGCGTGAAGCGTGTATAAGTGCTAAGACTAACTTTTCGAGGGTAGAGTACCGGGTTTCTACGTCTGTTAGGATACGGCTGACATAATAGATTGGCATCTGGATGCTTTTCCGTTCAACTAGCAGGACCGCCCCGGTTGCTCTATCTGTTGCGGAAAGGTATAGGATTAACTCCTCCCCCGCTTTTGGTGCTGTGAGCGTTGGTAGTTCGATCAAGCGTGACCGAATCTCCTGAAAAGCTGCTTCCGCTTCTGGTGTCTAGCGGAAGTGCGTTTTCTTTAACAGTTTCTCAACGTTGACACGAAAGGAAACGACTTATCGCGTGGTTTGCCAAAAAGCGATTAAGTGCGACTAGTCGTCCATTCAGTGTCTGAGCCTGTTTGATGGTAGTAGGTGATTCCATTTTAATAATGGCTTCGACCTTTTCAGGGTTCGCTCTGAAGCCATCTTTAGTGACGATGACCCCCAAGAACTTCCTTCTTCATTCCAAAGGCACACTTGTTCGGGTTGAGCTTCATGTTTATCTTCCTGAGCGTGTTGAAAGTTTCTTCGATGTCTTTCAACATTGCTTCTGCGTCAGGGCTTTTGATGACCAAGTCATCCATGTAGACTTCCAAGTTCCTCCCAATTTGGGCATGAAACTGGTTGTCCATCAGGCGTTGGTATGTGGACCGGCATTCTTAAGTCAATAGCATCATTTGATAACAAAATGTACCATCGGGCGTCCGAAAAGCGGTTTTGTCCTGATCATCAACGGCTATGTGTATTTGATGGTACCCTTATACGCATCCAGGAAGCATTTAAGGCGAAACGGTGCTAACGAATCCACCTTAAGATCAATTTCGGGTAACGGATAACAATCTTTGGGGCATGCTTTGTTTAAGTCCTTGAAATCTATGCACATGCGCCATTGTTTGTTATTTCTTCGGTACCATAACGGGATTTGCAACCATGTTTGATATTGCTAACGCGTACGATGCCTGCGTCAAGGAGTTCCTTGACTTGGGTTCTACACGCGTTAGTTTGTTCTGGCCCATTACTCTGCGCTTTTGTAGACTGGCATAACCCGGGATCGCACTTGAGCTTATGCTCTGCCTTACTTCGGGGTACACCAGTCATGTCAGCTGGTGTCCACGCGAAGATGTCAGCGTTTTTCTGTAGTAAGCGTTTGAGTAAGGTGCGTGTGGGATCAACAACTGTTGGGCCAATGGTAACGGCTTGGTCAGGGTATTTGCGTTGAAGGCTACCTTTCCGGTTCGGTGATGGTTGGTTTAGCCATTTTGGTTTGGGTTTAGATGAGACAGATGCGATGCATACCTGGGGAATGCGGTGATCATCGTACACTCAGCTGTTGGCATATCATGGTGGACTGAAGATACACGGCGTTGAATTTGCATTCGTCTCTTCGAAGAGAATGTCGTTATGTGTGGTGTGGCTTCTCATACGACAAAATCCACGTCTTTGTGGTGAGTGATTCGTTCATAAGAGTGAGGGGAAAAGATAGGATACCAGGGGGGTGTTTGTGCTGCGTCGAACTTCATGAGGGTAGACGTTTCAGGGTTCTTGTCTTGTCATTAGTTGTCGAAGAATGTTGTACATCACGTTGAGAGGCGCGTTGTCAGCAAGAGTGCGAGAAGTGATGTAGTGCAGCTGGCTTTTGATGACGATAGGGCCTTCTTTGTGGGTCTTGGCACTCGCGGGAAGGTACTAGTTCTTCCACGCGAATGGTTTGTGTCGCTTTTTTTTCTTGATGTTGCCATGAACCATGTTGATGTTGATGTAAGGGCTTTGTCATTGCTTGTACGGTTATCATTCCTTCTCCTTCTTTATTGATGCCCAAGGTGTGAAGTCTTCCTCTTGAGAATGTTTCAACAATATCCTTCAAGGATGTACATCTCGTATATGACTTTTGTCGTGGAAGTCACAGATTTGCTTTGATCGCATTAGGTCGTGCGGATCATTGGAGCTTTTGGCATGGTAGTTTTTCGGTGGCAAATATCTCGTGCGCTTTTGGTGAGTGGCGTCACGGTGTTTTTCGGCTTGAAGGGTTAGTGTGTGTTATCTCTTCGCCAACAAGAGGGCGAGAGCTGGATGAGGTGTCAAAGTTATAGATGGCAAATACCTAGCTTCTCTTTTGTTTGCGGGCGATCGAACATTGTTTTTCTTAGTCTTTGCGTGTAGAGGTGTGTACTCTGGGGAAGATCCTTCCAGTTGTTCTCGTCTCGGCAAAGGCTTGGCGCGTCATGATGGATCATGTGGATGGATGGTCCTTACCGTCAATGTGCGGATAAGCTTGGGTATTCGGCGCCTGGATGAAAGCGGCTGCGAACAAGATCTTACTTATGTTGAGACTCAGCTTTTTGGAGTTGAAGGAGTGATGAAGTTAGTAAAGATTCATCTCTCTTAACGCAGTTGAGGATCGTCATGTTTTCAGTATATTTCTTGTTGGCTGAAGTGTTGGTGAACTTGTTCTGAAAGTCGCCAATCATAGATGTGGTGGACCGGTAAACGATGAACCATGCCTGGCGCTCAACAGAGTCATTGGACATATAACACACGTGGGTTCGTCCAGTTATGACGGTTGCCCGCAATGAATCTGTTCAAGTGGTGTTGGGTCGGATAGACATCATAAGTGCGATGTTGGACATTTGTTTGGACTTCTCGGGGCGATTGCTTCGCAATGTCCTTGCAAACTTGGACTTTCTGATTTGCAGCAGTTGGTCTAAAGGTTTTGGAGAAGTCAGTGGGTTTCTCCGGTTCGTTGGTTTAAAGGTTTCTCCAAAATTCCTTGTCGGTTGGAAGTGTTTTTACGCTTCCTTTTGCTTACGGCGAGGGTTTGGTCGGTATCGGATTTTCCCGCTATGTCCGAGTACTCGCACTCATGTTCATGTTGAGTGTTGGA
>NW_027499041.1:0-103262 GCF_021521415.1 Bidens hawaiensis | reverse complement strand
AACTTATCTAACACTAGAATTAAAAGGGTCCCATATAAGAAATGATAGATATTACTATGTTACATAGTTTTATGAATCAAAGCTGTTAATGACCAAGTTGTCAAACCGAGCCCTGGAAATTATATGTCATTAGGCACAATTCCTTTCAATGTGTTGTTGACGGCATGTTACTTATTATGTACAAAAATTCAGGTGGTCTCAAATAGCATCTCGTCTTCCCGGAAGGACAGATAATGAGATAAAGAACTTTTGGAACTCAACAATCAAGAAAAGACAAAAGGTTAGCAACGTCTCTAAAAGCTCATAAACAATAACACTGACGAGACGTCCCCCGACCCAAGTAGAGACATCATGGGTGCTGCTATGTTCATAACCATGCACGATCACGACCATACGGAGATGTGCTGAGAATCAACACATCTTCATCCTTTTGATTTTGATACATCCGAGTCATCTACCCTCGAAGCCACTACATTTATAAAAAGAGTTCAGCGGGTCGTGCACAGTAACTTATCGACACCAAAGAACCAAAGAATTATAACTTTGTTTTTAGTAGGATCGATTTTGTCAGTCAAAACGAGTGACTACGCAATTTGTTATCCGCTTACATTTCTCAATATTGTAATTGCATCATTTTGTTCGGTATTAACTAAGCTAGTATCTATTGATGGTATGTAAGTTGTAACAACTAAATCAGTAAAATCACAATTAGCGTGACACCACTTGACAAACAACAAATCGAATCAGTCACTGTTCCAAATTCACACGATTCATCAATCCAATCACACCGTTAAATCTCCAAATTATTACACCTAACCTAACAAAAGCCAACCTATAGATCCACTGTATAATAACAATTAATAATAATAATAATAATAATAATAATAATAATGTTAGGTAGTTCCAAAATCACAAAACGACGTCGTTCCAGGCAGTGGTGGTTGGAACATGAGCGTCAGCCATCCGTCAGTGCATCCGGTTGAAGCTCCGCCGTTACCGCCGCCCGACGGCCGTCCGGCGAGAGTGAGGATGAAGGTTATTCAAGGCATGCCGGCAACCATCGGCGGCCTTAGCTTGAGGTTTTTTCAGTTCGCGTACGCCGTCGTTTCGCTTGCGGTTATGGTTTCAACTTCTGATTTTCCCTCAGTTACTGCCTTCTGGTAATTGCTTTGATTTGATTTATTTTTGTGATTTTATTGTTAGGTATTAGTGAAAGTAGTTGTTGATAGATTTAGGTGCTGGATTGTGTAATTAAGTTGGAGATTGGATCTGTATTAGGAAATTTAGAGAGTAGAGATGAGATCGGTTTCATACCAGTATATCGTACTCAAGATACCGATACCAAAAACGAGTGATATATTATATACTGAATAGTGAATACTGATCGGTACCAGTTTCATTGAAATTACCGAAGCAGTAGGGTACCGATACCAACTGAATACATTCTGTTTAGTCTGTATCGGTTCGGTGTGGTAAACAGTACTTATTTGGTAAAAAGTGCTAATTTCTAAATGAGAGAGTATTCAAAATTCGTTAGTAAAGAGACATCATTTGTGTTCTAGAATTATGTCGCTGATTGATTTAGCTTCGGAATTTGAAAATTAAGCTGGATATTGGAGCTGTGTTAGGAAACTTAGTTGATATTGTGATAGCTACTGTGACAAGAGTATTTATTCTGTTTGATTGAATAAGAGTAGATTTGAGATCGGACCGGTACTGTACCGAAAACGAGTGACACCATATACCAAATGCCATACCGTTTTTTTGACTTGGTACTGGTACCATTAAAAATACCGACATCGAAGTGTACCAATACTAAAAACATGAAAACGAGTACCGATACCGATTGCGTTCTGTCGATACCAGTTCGGTAAGGTAAGTCGGTAACGATGTTCGGTACAAGATGCTCATCCTAAATGAGAGAGAAGCATCTGGAATGGAAAACAACAGTATTTTAATCACTGATGTTAATTTCATTATGAAAATATTAGTTAAGAGGATGCTGTGCAGTGAATGGTCGCATGGTGTTACCAGTGCAATAATAAGATCAAGAGCCAATTAATTTAAATTATGGAGATTAAACATAGTTTTGGACTTTTGGTAGGGGTGGACATATTTATGAACTTATGACTGTGATTAAGATGGAGAAAAGTGACATTTAAGATTCCTGTAAATACCTAATTCTGATGCTAGAGGCAAGGGAAGACTAATTATATGAACTATTAGCGTGTAAGTTGCATCGAATAAAATTAATTTTAGTAAATTTTACCCATAATCACAATAGTAAATAATGATTGATAAAAGGCTATGTTTTTCCCTAGCGCAATTATGATTAATCACCATAATCTTGACTAGTGGTTTTTGATAGGATTGTTGCTGGAGTAACATCTTTGCCAATGTTCATAGTTGTCACTTGATTAGAGTTTATATAATGAAATCACCACAGGTGGTTGAGTATAATGAAAAGTCTAATCAAGTGAGTTTTTTGAATGTTAGCATGGATGTTGCTTTGCTTTTGCAATAATCTAATCAAGAACCTAATTAAGGTTATGGTGATTAATGATGATTACGGTAGGGGAAGACATAGCCATTTGAAAATCTTTAATTATTATTGTGATTAAGATAGAGAAATGTGACATTTAATACTCCTGTAGTACGGTGAATCCTTAAATTTAGTTAGATGCTAGAAGCAGAGGAAGACTGGTTATATGGACTATTAGAGAATTAGTGTGTAAGTTTCATCAAATAAAAATGATTGCTTTAGATATAGCACTTTATGAGTATTCTGCACATTACTTTCTATATATATGTATTCTTGAGTTATTGTTGAATTAAAATCTTTTAATTGTTTGCCATGTCAGCTACCTTGTTGCTGCTGTTGCTCTTCAGAGTATGTGGAGCTTATCACTTGCTATTCTCGACATACATGCACTTTTGGTTGGTCGGACGTTGCAGAATTATAGAGTTGTTAGTCTCTTTTCTATCGGTGATGGGGTAAGATTAATCACTGCTGATTATTTTAGTATTGAGATTGATCATTGTATGCCGTTTACCTTCAAATAATATACGCTTCACATAGGCCTTGTTAACTCCTAAATTAATAATAAACAGTATTTTCGCTGTCTCATGTCTAGTTCACGATTTAGCTATAGGAGAAGTCAAAATGTCAGATTAAGCGGTTTTGCTTTATTTTATTTGAATTTAATAAAAGCGATTCAGAGATTTTTTTATATCTAAGTACAGTTAAGATGACTTCAGACTCATTTCACCTTTTTAAACTTGGTATAATATCACATTAACTCAATAAGAAATAATCATAAAATTGGATAGAGGTGTGCATGGGTCGGTGTTGGACTCAAGCCGAACCAAAAACCAAAATTCTGATTTTTGAATTTTGAAAATCACTCGGTTTTGGTTTTCAGTTTGTGCCATTTGAATTTTGGACTAGAAAATTTTGAGCCAGAAAAATTGGGCCAAAATAATAAATCTGGGACTGAATCTTTTTGTTCAATAATTAATTAATTATTATACATGTTGGCTAAAATATTTGGGTTACACTATTTATTAAATTCTTTTTAATGACTTATAATTCAAAATAAAAAATGAAAATACATGAATTTGGTTTTGTTTTCACAAAAACATAAAACCAAACTGTTGGTTTTTGTTTGGGTTGGTTCGGTTATTTGGTTTCATGCGCACCCCTATCAGATATCGCCATTTGGAATTTATGACATATATACCCTTCGCTTAATACTTGCTTTAGGATACGAAGTGTTTGGAGTATAAGGAGAAAGAGAAGGGTATGGCTGTCATATTGTATCCTGTATTAAACGAAATGGGCAAATATTAAATTTAAGTCCTTTAAATAGGAGTATCTGATATTAATTATTTGGTTGCAAAAATATGATATAATATATATGATTCATTAAGTTTAAAACCATTGTCTTTAATTTTCAGGTGACATCAACTCTTACATTTGCAGCAGCATGTGCATCTGCTGGTATTACAGTTCTTATCGGTAATGATCTCGGTTTGTGTTCTCAAAATCATTGCAAGCAGTTTGAGACCGCTACTGCTATGGCTTTCCTTAGCTGGTTTACTGCTTTGCCCTCCTTTCTTCTCAACTTTTGGTCGTTGTCGTCTCGGTAATTGTTAAATAAAACTGTCAATTTAAAACACTGTTTTTGTCATCATCCCGCCATTCGTGTTTCTCTGTGTAGTTTGTGTTGTTTTTATTGGTTTTTATAAAGAAAGAATCACGCTGATGTCGTGGGCTCATTGATGTATATACGCGTGTTTAGTTTTTAAATTTGAATTCTTCCACATAGTAAAGTTTGTGTTTATCTCGACAATTCTACACATTATGTTTGTCGGTAACTAATATAACGAATTTGATCAAAGTAGTCATTTTTCGTAGTATTATATAGCTTCAATGATAAAACAGTTTTTCTTTGTAGATTTTAACTTGATGATAATAACAATTTCATATCCACGTGTATAGCCACGATATCTATAGTTCATATGTAGAGTATAAAAACAAGATGCACAAATTTGTGTAAATGTGGAAATGGATTTAAAGAACGTTTTCGCTAAAGATGAGATCGATGAGATGAACATGTTCACTTTTGATTCAAACAATGCATTAACAAAAGTGGCTGCTGATGTTCACTCTTGCCCGATCGATACATGATTAAAAAGCGTTAATGTGGTTGAATCTTGATTTAAACAATGCACTGATAAGAATCGTCCTGATGATCACTCTTGATCCGAACCGTACATGAGTACAAAGCCATTAATATGGTATTAATACAGCTGCTGATGTCTAATCCTGACCCAGACGACACCCCATGTGGCAAAGCCACTAGTGTGATGGTTACAATCTGATTGTCGATCTTCACAGGCGAATTCTAATTACAGATTCACGTTTATTTCTCTGAATTTACTCTAACGTGACTGTGGAGGTATAGTACACTTGAAAATTAGTAATTTCGACTTGAAATTTTTAGCATGGTAACGCTTGTACCAGACCAGACTTGGAAACAGGGATTTGATGGGACATTGGACTGGAAAAACGAAGTATGAATTTGCAGCGAGAGTGTACGAGGTACACATGTAATGTACTTACTAAAGCTACGCAAAAATACGTTATAGCTGTTTATTTTTGTTGGTTTTGTACACTACCGTGGACACACAACACGGATATAAAACTTAAGATGCACAAATTTGATTACATGTGAAAGTAGAATCAATGTTCAATGCATATTTGTGTGAATGATGTTCATTAGTAAACTGTAAAAGTGATTGTTGATGTTCGCTTTTGATTCAAAAGATGCATGAACAAAGTCCTTAACATGGCCAGCTCTTATCTAAGCGACGCATTAGCAAAGCCATTACCGAATTTTAATCCATACGATACATTTTAACACGAGTTCAAAGCCACCAATATGGTTGTTCATGTCCGAACAATGCAAGTGTAAAAGCCATTAGACAGCTCGCTATGGGTGCCTTTTTAGGGGAACACCGTAGAGGGGCATCCGGGGGGGGGGGGGGGTATTGGGCTGGGCGGCTTTGGAACGACTGGCGTCATCATGCTTTTTACCCCCCCCCCCCCCTCCCTCTCTCATACACACATATATTTTGGGGCGCTCAATGGGCTTTAAACTACAGTGGGACGTTATGGAGAAGGGCTTCGAAGCCCCAATTTTTACATGGCAATGACGTAAAGGGGCTTTAAAGCCCCTCCATAGTGAACAGCCTTAACGTGATGGCTGGAGTTCACAAAATAAGTCTGGCACTAATCTCGTTGACCATCACCCACAAATTCTAGTTACGGAATTCGCATTTGTGACTACGTGAAGATACTCATGACCATACAGGCATAATATATACACTTAAAAATAAGTAATCACAGACTTAAAATCCATTAAAATCAGAAAAACCGGTCATCTACCAGACCAGCGAAACAGAGTATACATTTCCAGTCGGTATGTAAGTACAAGGTACAAGTGTAATGTTTCTTACTAAAAGATATACGAACACTTAGCTATTTATTTTTGTCGGTTTTTGTACCAAATACCGTTACACTAAAAGAACAAAAAACAAAAACAGAGGCACAACACATTATGCTATTCAGGAGATTATCACCATGAAAAAGGGCTTGCTCCCAACAAAAATATTTCATTTTCCACATCTTTCACCCACTGACACACCCTGTTGCATATCCGTATCGCCACACTCTACAAAAATTAACTTACCAAACTTCAGTTATAAGTTGCAAATATAAATTACCCTATAAAATCATGTAGACTTGCACAATAACATACTTACCCTAAAAAATCACACACCCTGAAAAATTATAAAAATTTTATAATATGAGTATTATACCCTTCTCTTTTGCCTTACATTCCATACGCTTCCATAATGAAGGGTGCGAATGTCATAAACTTGAAAATTGGTATATTTGATATTGTGATTTTTTGTTTGGTGATTATGACATTATAAAATTATCCATCAGAAAAAAATTTAACCTTATCTGCAAGGGGATCGAAAGCTGCATAAAGTTCAAAATCTTGTGTAACCCAGCACAGTAAAACTGCATAATAGAATAAAATAACTGTAATTTTAATACCAACATTAATCAAGAAATACCTTCTGTAAATTTACAAACAAAATTGCTAGAATCTGATATATAAGAATACTTTACCATAATTTTCATCTCTTCTGAACTGTGTTTTATGAGGGCCCAACCCTTTATCATGCATTGAAGAATAAAGTCTCTGGTATGCTCTATACAATCTACAAAAAGATAAAAAAAGACAACTGTTAGTCAAAAGCAGAAAATATAATCAGAGTAAGTGGTGACGAGGAATTTAGCAAAAACAAAAACCTTTTCTGTTGTTTGGGTTCTGTGATTGGAGGGGCAAACTCGGAAGATACATATTGATCTAGATAAATGCTGCGATATATGAAGTGCAAAAGTCCAGCTGGACCGCCTACACCCACAACCGTTTCAGGTGGTCGTCTTTGATTTAAATGGAAAGACCCGGATCGAGCAGATGGGTCAACGGGTAATTGGTCAATACGCAAGCCTCCTTGTGACATGGACCTTTGAACTTCATTTAGAACATTTGACTTTGATAGGACCGTTTCAACTCGTATCCTATGAACAGTAGTTCGAATGAATTAGACAGGATAATCATCATGACTTTATTACAAAGAATGATATTTTAATATATACTATTATACTAAGAGAAGAAACACTTGCCTGCATTCTTTAAGATGGAAAAACGCTTGAGAACTTGTCGTGAGCAATATCAAATACGTATCAGCCTGTAAATATATATGATGCTGAACTCACTTAATCTCCCATATAGTATTGTAGAAAAACACAATGTAATAACTAATAACACAAATTAACAAGATTGCGTTATGTAAGCATTTAACTTGTGAGAGGATAATTTTATAGAAAGTTGTAATTGACTCACATCAAGATAATGAACATAAGCATATAGAAATGCCATAGGGTTGTATCTTGGCAAACATATCGGCGAAAAAGATTCAGATGTCCTGCAATACAGTTACATATTTAGCAATGTCAGTACTGTAAATCAGGTTTTGGGTTAGCGCACACCTAGCACGTTTAAAAAACCGGCTCAGGTTTGCGGTAACTTGTTTAACCCGTTCAATTAAATAGGTCGACCCACTAACCCACTTACGACCCATTCAAACAATCCACCAACCCAATAAACACATTTACAGCTTGGTTATTACCCGCCAAACTGTTTAGATAATTGGGTTAACAGGCCATGTTCGGGTTACATGATCTTAAGTGTGTGCAAGTTAGGGTTGATGCATTTACACGAATAAAAAAAACGGGTTGCGACACGATTGACATAAAGAAGATAAAAAGAAATAAACTTGCCTGAATGATTCAGATGACGTGACAAAGTTAGCCAGCAGCAACATATCATCAGGATGAAGTGATGATTTCTGCAAGCCCACCAAACTAACAACCTGCATTTACCTCTAATTAAACTTAACAAGAATATAAATTTACTAATTTTTTGTAGGTGTATAAGCAACGCTGTAAAAACCTTATCTTTGCACATCAATATTGCGAAAACGACTCCTGTATCAGCAACATCTTGCAAAATAGCACCGGCAGCTTGCCTTGTAGGATAAGCTAGAGGAAGACAAGTGTATGCGTGAAGAAAAGTAGCAGGGTTCCTGATACATATAGTTAAATCATAAAAACTTTTATATGAAATTATAATACATGACATCTTTCGATAATAAGTTGATCAAAGCAAAGAAAACAAACCGGCTGAATGAGTGAATGAGTGAAGAGAAAACAGAATCGGTTCCTCCGAGCAAAGGAGTCATGTCGAATTTTGGATTTTTCTCAAAACATCTATCAACAGATCTTGTAAGTATAAGTATCATCTGCATTAATGTCAATCATATAATGATGTACAAGTATGTGATAAACATTTCAGACAAACCGAAGGGTAGTAAAGTAACTTTACCTGACCATAAAGAAGCTCAAGTTGCCCTCGTAGTGATTCATAAGGTTCTTCTGTAGAGCTTATGCAAACCAGATAAATTGGTCCTTTAATTAGAAAAACCACCTGGTGTTTTCCTGCCCTAACCAATTTGACACGATCTCCCCTGAGAGATTAAAAAAAGTAAATATGTAATGATAAGTGCAAATTACATACGTCATTTGTGTGCTTAAAATACACCCGTATGCATCTTAGGCGTATTTATAGGAATGCATGACATCTTTATTATCGTTTCTTTGGTTTAACTCTAGTTTTTGACATTGGTTATTTATTTGTTTTAAATGCTTACTAATATGTCTCTTCAGCTGCCTTTTGAACTATATGCATTATTGATTACCATCGATTACTGTAAGACAATGTTACTGTGAGTCTGTGATTCAACTACTAGGGTAGAATCCAAAGAGTTTAGTAAGATAAATCGTGTGAAGACATGATCTGTATTCAGGGCCGTTTAATTAATATTACAGATCATGTTGACAAAATTCCAAATAAAAAAAAACGAGTTTTATCAAAAGAAAGGTGAACTGTGCAAAGACATGATCTACATGAATTTAAATGTCTTTCTAAAATTCATTTACTTTTCTTTCAAACATCTACTAATTAAGTTGATGATCATAACTAATTTCCAAAACATACATAAATTAACTATTATTTGAATACTATAGCTATAACCAAATTGTTGGGAGTCTTTGACTTCGCATTTGTAACGAAAATTAGATAGTAAAGTTGCATTGCCAATAAATGCTAAGATATTTACCCATCTTCCACAAAGGAAATGATAGCTTGCAAAGTTGCTGAAAATCCTGCTAGCTTGTGCTCATCTCCATATCTAGAAACCAAATTTAAAAGAGAAATAACATATGTCAAGTGTTGTAATAAAAATACCATATATGATTCATGCAAACTGATTTGAAGCAAATCATACTAATTACCATCTCATAAACAAAATCGACTAATGTGAATAGATTTCATTTGAATGAATCCTTTATTTCAAAATGGTAAGAACTGTGTATACCTTGAATATATTGGCTTTCCAGAGTGACTCAAAATAAAGAAATGTTTCTTCCTTTTCCTCCAAGAGATAGAATTATCATCCTGCACTTCATCCATTATCAGTTAAAATACATTAAAGACAATTATGGATGCGCATGAAACCGAAAAAACCGATCCGAAACCCAAAAAACTCAAAAAACCAAGCCGTAACAAAAACCAACGGCCTGATCTTATGTTTTGGTAAAAACCGATTTTACGGTTTGGTTTTGTTTTGCATGTAACAAAAACCGAAAAAACTGAACCGAATTTATATATTTTCATTTTTTACTTAATTTATATGAATCTAATAAATATGTAACTCAATAGTTTAGCCCAAATGTATAAATGTATGATAATTAAATGCTTTAGGTCCAAATTCATTATTTTGGCAAAAAAAATAAATTTCCGGCCCAAAAATTTCAAGCTAAAATGGCAAAACCAAAAAACCAAAATCAATCCAAACTGAAACCAAAAAACCGAACAATTTTCAAAAAATTCAAAGGCGAGTATCTGTTTTAGCCGAAAATCGAACCGTGCACACCCCTACTACAGCTTTATACATGTACTATCAACATATTTATCAAAACAAGGAATAATATTCAAATCAAACAAAAATCTGCATGCAATAACAACTGAACAATACCTCATCATCATGCCAATTACCCCGAACCCACTGCGCTTGTGAATTCTCGACCGAATTAACTCCATCATCCCCAACCAAATCACCGTTATCTTTAATCTCCCTAATACCATCAGTAGTTTGAGAAGCAACACTAGTAACACTACCACCACCACCACTACTACTTCCTCTCTCACCAGCATATCCACTGCTGCTAGGGCTTGACATTGCTCCATCCTCCACTTCCACTTCCACCTCCAGATTATTCGTATAACTACTCTCACCGATGGAATTATTGTTATTATTATTAATGTTCCTGAATGTATCGGTAACGCTCTCCGTCAACGGCTCGTTAGTGATGTCTGAGACGGTGACGTCATAGTGATTGGAAGATGAGGGAGTAAATTCGTTGAATGAGATTGAAGAGAGTTGATTTTCGATTGCGTCTAGTGACGTGTCGATTGAATTGTTGTTGTTGATGGAATTAGGTTCTTGTTCTTCGTCGGAGGATGATGAATCGGACGTCATTGGTGAGAAATTGGAGAATTAGGGTTTTGAATTTAATTAATTTGGGGGAAATGAAAATGAAAATGAAAATGAAATGAATGAGAAAGAAGGTAGTTAGGTGAGGTGTTCTTCCCAAAGTAGGATCCGACTAATATGGATCATCGGGTCTGTATGGTAACTCTTCTTGGTAAACGGATCCACTAGGGTTACTACTGTATTTATTCATGCCCCATGTATACCTACCTACAATTTTCTTTTTCTTTTTACCCCAACTTTCTTTCTTGCGTGTCAGATTATCACACTCTTTAAATTTAAAGAATCGAGTTATCCCACTCTTAGGGGTGCTCAAAAAAATCTGTATCCTAAATATCCGAAAATCCGAATCTGAATTATCGAAAAATTCGAATATCCGAATTTTCGAATAATTCAGACCCGGATAGTGATTTTGAAAATTTTCAGATATTTCGGATATCCGAAATATTTTTTAATTATTAAATAATAAAATATTATTTATACATTTCGGATAATTTTTGGATATTTTGGATAATTTTCAGATGCTTTGGTTAATTTTTTGGATAATTTTCAGATGCTTTGGATAATTTTTTTGGATATTTCGGATATCCAAAATATTTTTTATAGTAGTTCTTAATTTTTTTATCATTATTAATTTTTTTTAGACTTTCGAATATACGACTCTGAACACCCCATCCTAGGCAAACTATGTTGTTTTAACTAGCCGACGTTGGCTTCAGAGTTTGGTTTGAGCGTTCCCCGGGAAACCATTTTGTCAGTCGTTGTGACACCACAAGAGTAGTACTCTCTGGCGTAACACAAGGTGGGATGAAAATCCAGGTAGGTTTGAGATTAGAATTGAATCTTGCAAAGGCTAACTCAAATCCTTCATTATCATAATCCATTAAAAGTGACACGAGTAAGGATCAAACTTAGATCTCCACTCTTTACTGGGAAACCCAAGGATGCTACCACTAGACCACAACTGAAAATACCTACCTACCTTCTATATGAGAAGTTAAGCATGAAACACATTCTAATTTTGTTTAAACTATTGTCTCTTATAAAATCGCACTCTTACCTTGGTTTCAAAACTAACCGAATGTACTAGGGGCTTAACCCATGGAAATCGATCATTCATCTTTCTTCTTACACTCGCGCACAATCAGTAACCAATTAAGTTTCATGGAAGTGAATTCCTTAAATGATGTACTTTGTTTATTTGTTAGGGGTACTTTTGGAGACGAAATTGTGGAACCCGGAGATGCTCCTGGTACTCCAAGGAAACAACGTAATGTATTCATCTTAGCATCCATAATAGTGGGTTTTATGACGTTAATGAAAAGGCATAATGTGGAGTAGATGGCAATATGTGGAGGAGAGAGAGCGGATATGACGGGCTTTAAGAAAACGTTAGTAAGGGAGGAGAATGAGGTATGTTTTTTTTATTAATTACCACTTGAATTCTATTATTTTGAATGAACTTTTTTACAATTTCATATTGCGCTTGTTTCTTTGATGTTAGTTTAAAATTTCGGATCAACATGGAATGGCCATGCAAGCGGAGTCAAAGCCTCTTAATTATCCAAGAGTCCTGGGTTCAAGTCCTAGGAAGAGTAAGAGATTTGTAGTTAAAAAAAGTTTGAAATTTCAGATCAACTTAAAATGACTACGCGCGCATGCAGTGAATATGGTTACAAATTTACATCTCTTTAGTTGGAAAAAACATTGTATTAAGGCATCTCTTATTGTTCTTTCTTTTTTTTTTATCAACTTTATAATTATTCAGGTTAAGGTAACTAAAAATATTTTTGTATAAATAACATGTCCATTTTGGGTTATAATGGTAAATTAAGGTACATACTTATGGTATCTGATACTTCATACTTGTACTAATATAATGTGAATATGTGATGGATGGTTGGTTACTCACTCGTTCGTTATTATGCAGTGTTGAATTTTTTTATTTCTGTTTTCTGTTTTTAATGTTGAAGATTATAAAAAAAGAATTTAGATATACATGCCATCATTTCATGCATTAATTCCCGTAAATTTTGCTTATGTACATGAAACTGGTTGGTTACCATTTTTTCACTGTTGTGATGCCTAATATCATAATATGCTTCGCATGTTATAATCGAGTCAATACTGGAACTTGAAACAAAATTATCGAGTAACTTAAAGCGAATGTATCACTGCTTAACATGCAGGTGGCATCATTGGAACTTGCACGTCTTTCTTATAGTGGCGGCCCAAATATTTTGGAGGCCTAAAGCAAACGAAAAATTTAGGGCCTTACCAAGAGTTTGGGAGATGAAATTATAGAATTTAAAATTCTTATTTCTAAAGTTTACCGAGCGATTGTACATTGAAATTACATAATTTCCATTTTTTGTTTTAAAAAGGGAGTTTGATTTATGAACAATACAAATTTAAGGAATATTTATATATATACTCACACATGTATATACACACATTTATATATAATCCTATTTTTAAGTTTACCGAGCGATTGTCGTGTTTTATATATAAAATTTTGCCCTATTATTTTAGAAAATGGATGGACGTGATTTATGTATGATATAAATTCAAGTTATATGCATCTATAAAAAAGAGTTAGAAAGAAAATGAAAAACTAATATTGAGAAAACACATAAAATGGTTCTTACAAGAGTCGAACATGGCCATAATAATGCTTTTAGAAAGTGGAAAACCAGAGCTTCAACCACTCGGGAAATGCATACTACTGCTATACATTTCGATTATATGTTTTTAATATTGAAACTGCGTACACATAAGTACTTAAAAATTTTAAAAGGATACCTTATTTATTATTATTATTATTATTATTATTTTTATGGGGGGGGGGGGGGGTTCTCAAGCCCTAGCTTTACCTAGTATCACTGTTGGGGCGGCCCTGCTTCCTTACATGTATATAGACATTGTTTTTCAAGCCCCGATCGTTCATATAAGAATAGAACAAAACATAGATATTGAATAACTCTCACGTGTATTAATAAGAAAATGTTTCAAAACTTATTACAACTCTCTGTTGATGAATTCATGACTCAAATCATCTATGTATACTAACCAAACTTGCTCGCCAATTAAGCTAACATATTTGAACACAAATCAAATAGCTAACTGATAGAAGATAAAACTACTTGTTTAATCCTAATCCCGTAATCCAATCAATCTAGTTGACTAAGTTACATTAAACCGGTCCACTAATTAACCAACCCATTGTTGAATTAACCGGCGAACTTGCTTCAACTTAAGTGAGTCGGATATTAGCCGATCGGGCCAACAATTTTCATAATTTGCTTATACATATATCAAGTAGGTATGTTATGTTATTTTACCATGTTTGATTTTAATTTTCTCTAGCACTTAAAACGAATTCTGTATGTAACCAATGGATACAGGTTCTTAGAAAACCAAAGCACAAAAACTAATTCGATCTTCCTTGCATATTATTCGGTTTATAGTTGATGATTTGCATGCATCCCACTTAAATTTCCTTCAACAATAACATAATAATAATGTTCAAACTATATTAAGATGCCTTTATAAAGAGTGTGATATCATTGCAGTTTATTGGACAATAGTCAGCATTACTAATTTATAATTGCAGTTTAATGACTAGGTTTTATTAGATATAAAATTTTGAGAGATAACTACCAAAAAGAGCAAAAGTAAATCAAAGTCCCACATCGGCCAAATGGAGAATACAAAATGAAAGGGACGCATATTTAAAACACGGCCTTTGAAGAGATAAGGCATGCCTTTCTCGGCCTTTTGGCTAAAGTCAAGTGTAGTATCTGTTCTTATTAGTTTAATATCTAATACGTGGGCCATCGGCTCACTTAATATTAATCTTATTTTTATGGGGAAAGGCTCATCACACTGGCTTGCTATTGAGGTCTTTGAGCGTCACCTTGGTGTTTCACAACTACCTTGGTTTGGCGCACCCATCCAAGTCTGTTTAGTGTTTATGGCTTAAAGAATGCATGTAATTTTGTGTCTTCTGTCTGGATGTTTGTTAACATTTTATACAAACTGCAATATATCTTTTTTTATAACATGAAGTGGGAGATTTTACAAATTGACATTATGTACTGCAATGAAATTATGTACTTATACAAATGAACCGCTTACAAAGTACACTAACACGCGTTAAGTAGGGGTGTGCATGGACACGAGGACTCCTCTTTATGATGGCTCCAGCTGCAGCTACTTGTTCATCGATAATCCACGACAACATATTAACCATAAGGGTCATCCTAAGATCAAATTTTAATGCTGTCCCCAGCATCATGGCATCCTCCCACCAAATCTCCCTAAGATTCAACACAATAGTCGGGTTTAAGGTGTTTTTAGTGGAGGTGGATGATTTGGAGTATAGATGGCATGATGTGGAGGAGAGAGGGCATGATGGACGTTTTTGTTTAAAAGCGTTCTAAGAACGGGGCTGAGTAAGGATGAGGAAGGAGGTGTCGTTTTTGGGCCTCCTGTACTAAATGGCCTTATTTACGAATTCATACTGCGCTTCTTTCTTTGATATTAGCTTGAAATTTCAGATCAACATCCAACGACTATGCATGTGACGATCATGATTAAACACTTACATATCTCTTTATCCTTTAGGCTTTAGTTGGAAAAAGAAATTGAATAAGGTAGCTCATGTTGTATTTTTTTATTTTATTTTGATTAAGGTAACTTCAAATATTTTGTATAACTTAACATGTCCATATGGGGTTAATATTTGGAGTACTCGTTGATGGTGAGAAGAAGATAAACATATTCAAATATTGATACAAATGAATCTAGTTTTTTATAGAGTGAACTCGTCGTCTTCAGTATTGAAATCAGGTACCTCTAGAAATGGATGTGGACTGTCGATTATTTGATGAACACGTTGTGATCTTCACAGTTTAGTAGATATTAATTCGCATTGTTCTTGGTATTAAATGAGGTGAGAACCAAAAAGCTAAAGTAAATCACAATCCCACATCAGCTGAGTGTATAATACAAAGATGAAAAAATGCCCATTTAAACAGCAGCCCATCCTTTCCCAGCCCTTTGGCTAAGATCAAGTGTAATATCTGTTATTATCAGTTTAGTATCTCATATGTGGGCCATTGGCTCACTTGATTTTAATTTTATTATTTATGGGGAAAGACCCATTTACAATAGCTTGCTATTTGGGTCTTTGAGCGTCGCCTTGGTGTTGTACTGCATCCTTGTCTTGGCGCGCCCCTCCAATTTACAGTTTTATGTTACTGTATTTTATAGCTTACATAGTTAAATAGTTTAATTATTTATATGGCTGTGAAGCATATGTATGCAACTCTTCAAGCTGCACTTTTCATAATGTACTGCTTGAGAATACATTATACATATGCATTTAAATATGGACTGTTATCTTGTTTAATGTTTCTTAGTTTGTTTGGTTTTAGAGATTGTTTATTACATCATATCAACTTTTTTACTACTTTTTTCATATTTTATGTTTAGGGAATATTCATATCATTAAGGACCTAAATATTCAGGCAAAAGCATATAATACAACAGGTTATTTTGATTTGAGCATGTGTGTCATATACCTTAAACTTACAATTAATCTAGCTTCTTGTATATGTCACTGTGTCAGGCTAGTTCCTGCGCATACACTTCTTAGTTATGGTATCTGTTATTGTCCGAGTAACTTTATAATTAGTTAGGTTAAGGTACTGTGAAATGTTTTATATAATTAAGTAATTAACATGTACATTTTGGGTTATAGGGTAATGAATGTATGCAAAAGGCCAAAATTAACACGAGGTTGATTTGATCAAGAGATTTTCGTTATAGCATGCCCTTGATGCTCCAACTGCCTCAAGAATTGGTTTGAGAAAATTCAAGACAACCTCGTGTTGGACTTTTGGCCAAATTCACGCATTCATGTTAAGAGTCTCGGAGAATTTGGGGCGTTGGGCGAGTATAACCCTTCAAATATAAACTCAACAACTCATATATAAAAAACGGGCCCCAAAAAATATTAACCCAGTGTATATATATTCGGTTTTTCTAAATGTGTTTGCACATTAAGATACTTTTTGGTTTAGTTGGGTTAAATGAGAAACGTGTCTGTTTGTTTATATAGGCCTACGGTAAGTTAATGAGTTTGAAAACATATTGGGTTCTAACTTTTATATTTAATTACATGTTTTGTTTGAAAAAAAGTCACATATATAAAAAAAAATTATTGAACCCCATGGGACAGTGTGGTTACATGAATAATAGTTTTGCAATTTCTTTTATAGTTGCATAAACAAAGACATACTTTATTATCCTTATAAAAAGGTGAACGTAGACAAGTTGATATGATAATATATGTAAACTATATGATAGATTATATTATAGACCATTTACAAATTTTAGTTACATGTTTGATAATAACAAGTTGACAACTCAAGTGGTTGAAGCTTAACCTTTTACTTTAGTTGTTTCTTTTAAAAAATTTAAATTATGGTGCTACGTATTGGCCCAAGAGATAAGTTGGCCTTTCACGCTAGATAAAATGTGTATGGCCTGGCTAAAAAAAAAAGTTAAATTCTAGCCCGACCTGTTAACCGGGTTATAACTTGTATTATGTATAAACCGGCCAGCCCAGAGAGGTACGATCCAATACCTAACCAACCGGTAGTGCCTCCCGGACTTGCTGGGTTTTCCGAAACATCAGCTAAGTTGAGTTTATTTATTTATTTTATAATTTTTTATGAACATTTCTAATAAACACCTAATGTTTACAACTAGGTGATATAAAATATTATGCATCTACTTTCGACTCTTTGACGTATTTCCATTATATTTTCCGGTGTCTTTAACCCATTTTCGTTAACACTGCATTCTTGAGTTTTTTATTTAAAGGATTGGAAACAAAAAGATAAGAAAATTTTTCTTTTTTCATTCTTGAGTTTTTTCATTAAAAGAAAAGAAAGAGGATTAAAGGAAAAGTTAAGCATTTTTTCCTTCAAAACTTTCTGCCAAATATGGCCGGATTGTGAAGGAAAGTTTATATCACATTATAATATTATCAATTTACGCTATCTTAATTCTCTTTTTCATGTTGCTATGAGGACATAATTGTAAAGTTACAATTTTTTTTCCTATGTTTTCCTTCCAATGTAACTCAAAAATGTAAAACACTTTCTATCATATTATTTTATTTTAACTTAAGAATGCCTTTTAAGTATATAATTTCTTTTTATTTCCTTCTCTATCCAATTTTATCATTTCTTTTTCTTTTATTTTAAACCCGAGAATGCAGTGTAAGGGTAAATGTCAAGCCAAATCAACCGATTCCCTAAATACATTTCTTAAAATAATATACTAATATAGGTTGAAGCACCATTTACAACTGGAGCATAAAAATTGGATTCTATTTGCCATGTGCTATGTTTTTAAACACCATAGGTGAAATAAAATATAAAATAAAAAAAAGTATCATAACAAATCAATAATGATCAGTGTACTTTTAATATATAAATGATCGTTTTCATAACTTTAAGTTACTCTTTAAAATCGGATTGATATCCAACAAATGGAATTGTTATTAGCTAAATCCAGCGAGGAGATTTAATAAGCCACTTCTATAATTAACAATTAACAATGGTGTCGTTTGTTTGTTTTCATACCATCATCAAATAATTTAGCTATTAAATAGTTGTTTAAAAAATTAGTTTTCTTGATTTGAATTGGTACTATGTTTCGATTTGTCTATTTGTATTTCAATTATTTCACAAAGGAATTTGTCAAAAGGCTGTGTAAATTGGACATAAATGATTGTTGGAATCAAAAACCGTCCAGTAGCTAGTCGGTATAGAATAACAGTTATAGACCGGGCTCAGGTAATCAGTGGTGTGCTTCATTTTTGTTATTGAACCGATGTCTGATAACAATGGTTTATTGATGGACTTGTTAAACAGTTGGCTTTAAAACCGTTTTTACTATATAGATTGTGTTTAAATTGAGACAAGTTGATCGGTTTTAGATCCAAAAGATCCAGTATCGATGGCTAGACGCTTTAATGGTTTAGTTTCAAAACTCGGAGGCAGTCGCCTAATCTTACATGCTATTTAAATTTAATTGTTAATGCACCATTTTCATTCTTAGGGTTGTTTGTCAACCTTGTGATAAACCATTAAGATAGGTAGATCCCTGACCGATTGAGAAGTTTTTGAATTGGCTAATATGCTTCTAAAACTTACCCATTTAAAGACTCTATTAGTCATTAAAATGTGTCTATTAACTAAACCAAACACATTACCTTCGCCTGATTAACAAGTAACCGCAATAAAATCATTAAAATGCTAGCAAACATCTCCTTAGTATAAACCAAATGATCGTTTTTAACTTTTATTACTTATATACTTTTTTTATTTTTGAAATATGCAACTCTGTGTCTGATCTTAGCTGACATTTTAACTTTAATTATTAGCGTACCCCTTTTAACCACATGTAACTTTATTATTTATAGAACTTCTATTCATTTTAAAAAGATGCAACCGTGTACTTTTTTGAAGAACAAAAGCCCGACAACCTAAATCAAATTGTTCTAGACAACTCGAACCGTTATTAATCTGGTCTCAACCCAAATCAAATTGTTCTAGACGAGGGTAAGGAAACTATTCTGGTGGACCAAATGGCCTTTGGTAGTTATATAGATGTATTGCTAAGTCATCTTTGTTAATTTTGAAGTTTTTAACACAAAAAAGTTGATTTTGCAAAAGAAAACAAGTTAAAATAGGTTGGATCTACAGTTTTATAGTTAGCTGTTTGGCTCAAATTTCTTTTATCAAAACTGATGTAACCAAAACGTAAAAATCCATCCAATAAACCTGATCACAAAACCAAATTAGACTTGGTCAACAGTCAACTATTAGTTTGGCCATGAATTAGTCAATGATAATTCGGTTGCCCGTAAACATATAATTTCAATGTCAATTTGTTTACACTAATACCCAATCTTGTTCACCAAATTTTGGCTTTGAAATTTTCCTCCCAATGTTTTTACCGACAAATTTCACAACAAAAAATGAAAGGTTTAATTAAAAATCCAAAATGAAAACAAAATTTGTATAGAAATAAAAGATAAACGGGTAACAAGCTCTGTCACAAGTCCTGTCTGTATAGCAAAACTAAATTGTTTAAAAGTAAAAAAAAAAACTATAACACGTTAATTGACCGTGTAGGCAAAATCTGGATGAACTATCATCCAATGATACGTGTCTGAGTCCATGTCACTGTCGGTAAGAAACCAACTTAGTGACCTGGACTCAGACATATATCAACATATTTTATTTCGATTTCAATCTTCAAATCCAATTTTCTTCCAAACCGCGTCACGAACCGTACTCAAATCTCTTCCTTTCAATGTCCTTCCAACCCCTTCCTGAACCGAAAACGACGCCATTCGGCCTCTCGCCAAATACTCATGAGGCGGAATTAGCTCATCTCCACCGTATAAATCCTCATCAAAATCATCACCGTTGGCATTACCCGCTTTTCGCTTCTCTTTTAATATCATTGACCAGTCCGGGACATCGACTGGGACCGACAACGCTCGATTCTCCATAGGAACCGGTTTCTTCAACTTTCTTGAACTTGACAAGGTTTTGTGAAGCTCGGGCGATGACCCGACGTTCCAGACGTCGAATTCAGTGAATTCGAACGTCTGGAACGTCGGCGTATGAACCGGTTTTTCGCCGGAGAAGTACCGGCGGTGGTTTTGTGTACCGGTGTAGGTTGCCATTAATATTTATTTGATAAGTTGTGTACTTGTGTTGTGTTGTGTTGTGTGGGCTTTTATAGAGTCACTTTATTTTTTTTATTGTTGAATTTAATTTTCCATGCAAGGTTTGTCGTTGGTGATAAAGGTTTATTATTATTATTATTATTATTATTATTATTATTATTATTATTATTGCGCCCCACATATTTTCCAATTATGGGTACTTGTTATTTATTAGGAAACAAGTGTGGTCATAATGGTAGCATTCTTTTAACATTATATGTGTCATAGTGTATTAGTGTTGTGTTGAATTCTAAAATGTGAAAAGGAAAGTTAATAAGGTGAATGTGAAATGCAAAATGAGATAGTAAGGTGAATCGGCTATAAATGATTTGCTTGCTTTTAATTTAATAGTTAAATTTTTGTTTGAATTTATTTAAATTTAAGCTATATAACATGTCAATATTCTAATTAAGATAAACCAAAACAATTTTATATCGCTGTCACTGTTTATCATTAAGCACTAACACGATATTGTCACAGTCGCTAATTGACTTGACCATTGTGGCCCCTGATTTACTTGTTGCCGCTATATCTAGTTGTCTCAGTTCTGGTCTGATATGTTGATACGGGTCGGGTCAACCCGAAAGATCCTTATCCCTAGGTAAGAAAGGAAGAGGTGGAAGACCCTTCAATCTTGTGGGATTATGACCATTTTTAGTTTCTACTTTTTAGAAAGTCAATTTCAAATAAAAACTAAAAAATGTCACATTAAATATTTAAAGGAGACAATAGTACATTAAATTTTTTTATTAATTTTTTTTCTCTTAAAAGTCATTTAAAACCGGTTAAAGTCTTAAAATAGTAACCATCTTAAAATATTGTTTTCTATTGTGAATGCAAAGACATCATAAGTTTCGGTATCGTTCACATTACATGAAATTGTTACAGTGACTTCGTCTTAAGAAAGCCCAACCACTCCTATAGAAGAAAATCCCTTCCAAACGCCATATACGCCGAAAGTATATAACTGGCAGTGAAGTGACTGCAAGATGTGCCCTCTCACCTCAACAATTCAACATATTTGAAGTTTTCAATGAACATGAAAATTTTTATATCAAAGAGTGTCAAATTGAAGAAACACTAACCGGACCCCGGGCAGATTACTGGTAACCTGGGGGTTAGATAGATGTTTCCCACGAGGGGTTAGACCCTTGGAAGATGGTTATTCTGATAACCTGCAAAACAGACACCGTGAGCTCGTCACTGAGAAGGGGGGGTTCCTCCTTGTGACCACCCTCCGGCGTGAGAATCAGACTAGATTGCTCTTTAAATATAAAAGTATATTAAGAGATTGCTAGAGCAGATATCAGGTATAATATGATGATAATGTGATAAGATATGATAAGATGAGATGGTCATACCATTTGTGGTATTTATAGCCGAAGGTAGGTTTCCAAGGAGGTATGGCCGGCTGCAACAGTGTTCCTGTTCCACCAACAGTAGCCTACGCACGTGCCCTGCTGGTAGTTGGTGGGTAGGTAGCGGCTGATAATGACCAGACCTGCTGTATAGTATTCCTTTTCCACCAACTGCCGGCTACGCACGTGTTATGACAAGAGTTGGTGAGTAGGCAACGGCTAATAGTGACACAGTACAGGAGCATGCTGCTCGCCATACTGTGTCAGTAAGCTGTCGTATCTTTAGTCAGATCTTTTTCCCATACCTCGTCAGGTACAGTACAGAAGATCTTCCTGTATCGTACGGACTGGCTTATTTGGGCGAGAGTATTCCCCCTCCCGCCCTTGTGCGGGATAGCTCCCGGCTTCGCTCATTCCTTCAGGTGACACTGAGTGATTGAGAGCTAAGTGCCTTGTGCGTGTAGCCTTGCTGCGCGGGTGGCCTTCCCTGATGGCTTGTATCCGAGGCTGCGGGAACAGGCGGAGTCCTTCACCATCGGGAGGCATTTCCTGCGGGACCAGCTTGCGTACTGCGCGTAAGGACGTCACGTCTCTGAGCATGGTTGGTCCTGCGGATCCAGTTGGTTTCTGCGCAGACGGCCCTCTTCTAGGTGAGTCTTGCGGGTCCAACTGGGCTTTGCTGGGACCTGCCTCTTCAAGTCCCCCCAGTCCAATGTTCTTCTCATGAGTGTTTAATAAAGTGATGTGAACTTTTGGACTTAAGCAAAGGGTTTTGAAAAGGGTTTTTTAAGGTTTTCCACGGGGATTCTTCCCGCGGAAGTCCTTGTCACTTGCAGAAATTCCCGAGTTTCCTGCTTGGTCTTTGGGTATGATGCGCGTAGGTCTGTAACCTCCTCGCAAGTCAGGAGCGTTGAGTCCCACTTGTGTGGATTCTCCATGAGGTTTTGGTAGTTTTGAACATAGTGATCAATTATGTTAAGACTACCAATTCCATCCTGGAGCTTCAAACAACGTAGTTCTCGACGTTCCCGCTATGCGGGGATGTTATATCCGTTTCCGCAAGCATTGCCCAGAAGATCCTTCTTGGTTTCAATTCCCAGCGGAGCGCTAGGTATGTGAAGGGTTTTGCCTTAACACTGTACCTGCGCTCGTCTTACGGTTACTTTACTTCCAAGGTATTCCTGGCGTCAATTCCCTGCGGGTGCTAGGTATGTGAAGGGTTTTGCCTTAACACTGTACCCGCACCTGTCTTATAGTTACTTGGTTGCCGAGGTACTTGGCTTCAATTCCCTGCGGGTGCTAGGTATGTGAAGGGTTTTGCCTTAACACTGTACCCGCATCCGTCTTACGGTTACTTGTTCGCCAAGGTTTTCTTGGCTTCAATTCCCTGCGGGTGCTAGGTATGTGAAGGGTTTTGCCTTAACACTGTACCCCGCAGCCGTCTTATGGTTACTTGTTTGCCAAGGTTTTCTTGCTTATATTAGTTTGTCTTCTAACTGTTTCTTTTCTTTAGAGGGGAATGATTTGGAGTCGCTCCTGTACCCGCGGGAAGCTGACGGTCCCGTGCGGGTGGGCACTCGTGCTCTAGACGAGAATGAGTTGCCCATCATGGAGCAAACGGCGGATCGGTTTGTGGAGGTCTATCCGCTGGGCCACGAGATCCTGAGCCACCGGCGGCCAGGTAAGGCGACATTCTAGGTGAGTCTTGCGGGAGGCATTTCCTGCGGGACCAGCTTGCGTACTGCGCGTAAGGACGTCACGTCTCTGAGCATGGTTGGTCCTGCGGATCCAGTTGGTTTCTGCGCAGACGGCCCTCTTCTAGGTGAGTCTTGCGGGTCCAACTGGGCTTTGCTGGGACCTGCCTCTTCAAGTCCCCCCAGTCCAATGTTCTTCTCATGAGTGTTTAATAAAGTGAGGTGAACTTTTGGACTTAAGCAAAGGGTTTTGAAAAGGGTTTTTTAAGGTTTTCCATGGGGATTCTTCCCGCGGAAGTCCTTGTCACTTGCAGAAATTCCCGAATTTCCTGCTTGGTCTTTGGGTATGATGCGCGTAGGTCTGTAACCTCCTCGCAAGTCAGGAGCGTTGAGTCCCACTTGTGTGGATTCTCCATGAGGTTTTGGTAGTTTTGAACATAGTGATCAATTATGTTAAGACTACCAATTCCATCCTGGAGCTTCAAACAACGTAGTTCTCGACGTTCCCGCTATGCGGGGATGTTATATCCGTTTCCGCAAGCATTGCCCAGAAGATCCTTCTTGGTTTCAATTCCCAGCGGAGCGCTAGGTATGTGAAGGGTTTTGCCTTAACACTGTACCTGCGCTCGTCTTACGGTTACTTTATTCCAAGGTATTCCTGGCGTCAATTCCCTGCGGGTGCTAGGTATGTGAAGGGTTTTGCCTTAACACTGTACCCGCACCTGTCTTATAGTTACTTGGTTGCCGAGGTACTTGGCTTCAATTCCCTGCGGGTGCTAGGTATATGAAGGGTTTTGCCTTAACACTGTACCCGCATCCGTCTTACGGTTACTTGTTCGCCAAGGTTTTCTTGGCTTCAATTCCCTGCGGGTGCTAGGTATGTGAAGGGTTTTGCCTTAACACTGTACCCGCAGCCGTCTTATGGTTACTTGTTTGCCAAGGTTTTCTTGCTTATATTAGTTTGTCTTCTAACTGTTTCTTTTCTTTAGAGGGGAATGATTTGGAGTCGCTCCTGTACCCGCGGGAAGCTGACGGTCCCGTGCGGGTGGGCACTCGTGCTCTAGACGAGAATGAGTTGCCCATCATGGAGCAAACGGCGGATCGGTTTGTGGAGGTCTATCCGCTGGGCCACGAGATCCTGAGCCACCGGCGGCCAGGTAAGGCGACATTCTATCTTCAACCCCTCAATGCTGTACCCGCTGCTGGAATTCCTTACATCCTGTCTTCTTCTGAGGAATCCGCAGATGGTCCTCCGCTGGTGCGGAAGAAGAAGGCTACCGGCGGGAAAGGGAAGGAGAAGGTGGTCTCCACAGCTGATCCGGTGCTTCTATCTGACACCGAGTCAGATAGTGAAGAGGTGGCGGGGCACCCCGGTGGTGAGAAGACCACTGCTCCGGAGGCTACGACTGTTACCTCCGGAGAACCAACGACGACGACGGTGACCGGCATCAAGAGACCGGCTCCATCGGGTTCATCCCCGCCCGTCCGTACGTTCAGGCTCAAGAAAACCCGTAAGTACAAACATTCTTATCTTTGTAGGTTTATCATTATAAATTTATTGACACTTATCTTCTTGTGCAGGCGTGGATGTTGACACATTCCAGGGTGGAGTGCCGAGTAGTACCTCTCCGCCGATGACGGTAGGCTTGGTCAGCCTACCTGAGGCGTCGACCCAGGCGCCTGCGCCTGCTCCCGCTGGTTCAGTTGCTCACTCTGAGCCGACTGTTCCAGCCGAGTTTACGCCACCCGCCGGCCGTGAGTGCGATTTTTACGGCATCCTTCACAGAGCCGGCGGTTATGATTGCTGCGGATTCTGCGGCAGCGACTGCGGCGGCTGCCACCATGCCCCCGCCACCGGCACCGACGGCCGGCTCATCAGGTACGCATGGGAGTACTCGCCAATCCTTGCCACCTTCAGGTAAGCTTTCATGTCTTTACGCTTTCCTTCGTTCATAGAAAAGGTGTTTTGACACTTGTATATTTTCTTTTGTAGGTTGTGCATCGGGTCTTCTCAGAGACATCCTACGACGATGCTATGAGCGCAGCCCTCAACGCTTCTCACGAGGATGGGGAACGGGCCGGCTTCCTGCTTGGTCTAGGGTACGTTGAGAAAGGCTTCCCGCCTTCCAACTTCCCTTTATACAATGTTGATACTGAAGCCATATATGACCAAGCAGTAAATCAATACGCCGCCTTCCCGCATCCAGTGGTGGAGAAGGTGAACCAAGTAGCTGCTGCTGATGATGGGTTAGCTATCCTTAAAGCTTTCCTTGAACCGCCCCGTTCCTCTGATGGAGCGGGTCCAAGTGGAAGCGGCCCTGAAGCTTGATCCCGAAGATCCCTTCCCAATGCTAGGATAGTCTTGTACGGATGTATTTATTTTTCTTTTCGTAGGCGGGTAGTTACCCGGCCATTCTTGTAATAATTCATTTGTGAAATATAAATCTTTTTGCGTATAAGATTGTAATTTCCTTCTTTGGGTTCCTTGCTTTATAAACTTATGACTTGCATACTTAGTTTAAATTAGCAATTTTCCAAGTGTTTAGAATAAGTTAACCTGTTGAACGTGGTTGATAATGGGTTAAAGTTTTGCTTCCTCTTTCGTGATTGTGCGGGTAGAACCGTCACTTGCACTTAGTAGGATGGCTAAACTTTAACCTTCATCTGACCTGCGTGTAGGTTTTCCTCATCTTTTGAGGATAAGTTAACCTTTGAACGTGGTTGATAATAGGTGTGAAGTTTTGCTTCCTCTTTCGTGATTGTGCGGGTAGAACCGTCACTTGCACTTAGTAGGATGGCAAAACTTTACCCTTATCTGACCTGCGTTTAGGTTTTCCTTATCTTTTGAGGATAAGTTAAACTTTGAACGTGGTTGATAATATGTGTGAAGTTTTGCTTCCTCTTTCGTGATTGTGCTGGTAGAACCGTCACTTGCACTTAGTAGGATGGCAAAACTTTACCCTTATCTGACCTGCGTGTAGGTTTTCCTCATCCTTTGAGGATAAGTTAACCTTTGAACGTGGTTGATAATAGGTGTGAAGTTTTCCTTCCTCTTTCGAGGTTGTGCGGGTAGAACCGTCACTTGCACTTAGTAGGATGGCTAAACTTTACCCTTCATCTGACCTGCGTGTAGGTTTTCCTCATCCTTTTAAGAATTTTGTTTTGAACCGTTCGACGCGCGGTTGTCAATAGGTTATTGTTCAGTTTCCTTTCATGATTCATGCGGATAGACCGGCACTTTCATTTAATGGGATAATTGAACTCTTCCCCTTCAACTGACCTGCGTGAAGGTTTGTCACGTTATTGGGTTCGTGCGGGTAGGACCGCCTTCCCGCGCAACGACTTCACGTAATGTGAATGCCGTCACCAGTGTTGCATAGTTTAACCGTTCGACGCGCGGTTGTTGATAGGTTATTATTCAGTTTCCTTTCATGATTCATGCGGATAGACCGGCACTTTCATTTAATGGGATAATTGAACTCTTCCCCTTCAACTGACCTGCGTGAAGGTTTGTCACGTTATTGGGTTCGTGCGGGTAGGACCGCCTTCCCACGCAACGACTTCACGTAATTATGCGGTGAAAGCCAGCATATTAGTGTTCAGAAAAGTATAAATGTAAAATCATCAGCTTCGATGTTCTAAAGAGAATCATTTCCATTAGAAGTGGCTCTTGGCCTTTTCTTTACAAGTTGGAATTGATCTACATGCAAACTGTGTAAATGAGCTCCCTTCCATGTTGTTGGGATGGGGGTACCATCGAGCCGATACGCACCTGGTTCGGGATCTAGTTCTTTACGCAGCATGTAGTCTCGACATTGAAGCTGGAATTTT
Organism: Bidens hawaiensis; assembly: GCF_021521415.1. Classification (NCBI taxonomy): domain Eukaryota; kingdom Viridiplantae; phylum Streptophyta; class Magnoliopsida; order Asterales; family Asteraceae; genus Bidens; species Bidens hawaiensis. Next base: position 75,810 of record NW_027499041.1, on the reverse strand, counting down.
TATTCGTGTTTTCCCCGGCTGGGGTTCTACACGCACCCGCCTGCTCAGCTTTTATTGCGCCACGAGGTGCGCGAGCGTCCCATCTCTGACAAATGCTTCGACCATGTCTTTTACGTCTGTGCATTCTTCAGTGTTGTGGCCTTTTGTCTTGTGAAAGTCACAGTATTTGCTCCGATCAGCATCGTCACTGAGTGGCGAATATCTCAGTGACGCTTTTGCTGAGTGGTGTCCATCTGGAGTTCCGGTGCGGCTGTGCATTATCCCTTCCGCCCAATCGATGTTGCAAGCCGGATGAGGTGTCAAAGTTTACCCTTGACTGCCAAATGCCTTGCTTCCGCTTTTTATTTAGTCGGGCGGTGAGGACGTTGTCTTCTCTCGTCTTCTGAGTGTAGAGGTTTGTGCTCTGTGGGAGATCTCTACCCAGTTGCTTCTCCGTTTCCGCATAGCGTTTTGCTGCTGTCATGATGGCATCCCATGTGGATGGCATGCCATCTTTACCCGTTAGGGTGCGGATGAGCTCTGGGTCATGCGCGCCCTGGATGAAGGCAGCGCGAACAAGATCTTCGCTGATATTGCCCAAACTTAGCTTCTTTGAGTTGAAGCGAGTGATGAAGTTTGGCAGAGATTCATCTTCTTCTCGTATGCATTTGAGGATTGTCCATTGCTCCTCGGTATACTTCCGTTGCTGGCTGAAGTGTTGGCTAAACTTCTGCTGGAAGTCTGCCCAGTCGTAGATGTGGTTGACCGGTAGGCGATCAAACCAAGCTCTAGCAGCCCCAACAAGCGTCATTTGGAACATGTAACACCACGTGGGTTCCGTCCAATTGCTGACGGTTGCCCCCGCTATGAACCTGTTCAAATGATCGTCTGGATCAGATATACCGTCATATGTGCCTATGTTAGGCATTTGTTTGGCACTCTTTGGGGCGATTGCTTCCGCAATGTCCCTTGCAAATTTGGACGTTCCCGCATTTGCTACGTTTGGTCTGAACGTTTTGGAGAAGTCTCGTGGACTTCCACCTGTGCTTTTTGGTTTGAAGGCTTGTCCAAAATGCCTTTTCGGTTGGGGTTCCATTTCCTTACGCTTCCCTTTTGCCCTATGGCGAGGGTTCGCGTCGGAGTCGGATTCCTCCGAGTCATCCTCCCAGTATTCGAATTCGTCGGCCTGTTGTACGGAACGCAAGCGTTCGTCCAACTCAGCCTGGAATTCCTTTTGTCGTGCCTCCGCCCATGCCTTAACTTCATCGAGAGTTTGGCGGGGGAGTCTTCGTTTCTCAAACTGGGTATCAGTGGATCCCAGTAGGCGATCATTTACTGCACTTGCCCCAGCTTGAGTAACTGGGGTAGTGTTCGTAAAATTTACTTCACTTGCCCCGGCTTGGGTAACCGGGGTAGTGTTTGTAAAAACTGTGTTACCGGTATTCACCCCAGTAGCTGGGGTTGTGGTTATCGGAATTTCTCTAACCATCTTTGTAGAAGTTTGAAAAAACTGGAGAAAAATAAAGTTCTAGCTTTATGCACGGATGGCGCCAATGAAGAAACACTAACCGGACCCCGGGCAGATTACTGGTAACCTGGGGGTTAGATAGATGTTTCCCACGAGGGGTTAGACCCTTGGAAGATGGTTCTTCTGATAACCTGCAAAACAGACACCGTGAGCTCGTCACTGAGAAGGGGGGGGGGGTTCCTCCTTGTGACCACCCTCCGGCGTGAGAATCAGACTAGATTGCTCTTTAAATATAAAAGTATATTAAGAGATTGCTAGAGCAGATATCAAGTATAATATGATGATAATGTGATAAGATATGATAAGATGAGATGGTCATACCATTTGTGGTATTTATAGCCGAAGGTAGGTTTTCAAGGAGGTATGGCCGGCTGCAACAGTGTTCCTGTTCCACCAACAGTAGCCTACGCACGTGTCCTGCTGGTAGTTGGTGGGTAGGTAGCGGCTGATAATGACCAGACCTGCTGTATACTATTCCTTTTCCACCAACTGCCGGCTACGCACGTGTTATGACAAGAGTTGGTGAGTAGGCAGCGGCTAATAGTGACACAGTACAGGAGCATGCTGCTCGCCATACTGTGTCAGTAAGCTGTCGTATCTTTAGTCAGATCTTTTTCCCATACCTCGTCAGGTACAGTACAGAAGATCTTCCTGTATCGTACGGACTGGCTTATTTGGGCGAGAGTATTCCCCCTCCCGCCCTTGTGCGGGATAGCTCCCGGCTTCGCTCATTCCTTCAGGTGACACTGAGTGATTGAGAGCTAAGTGCCTTGTGCGTGTAGCCTTGCTGCGCGGGTGGCCTTCCCTGATGGCTTGTATCCGAGGCTGCGGGAACAGGCGGAGTCCTTCACCATCGGGAGGCATTTCCTGCGGGACCAGCTTGCGTACTGCGCGTAAGGACGTCACGTCTCTGAGCATGGTTGGTCCTGCGGATCCAGTTGGTTTCTGCGCAGACGTCCCTCTTCTAGGTGAGTCTTGCGGGTCCAACTGGGCTTTGCTGGGACCTGCCTCTTCACAAATGGAAACTGAAAAGCATTTAATGTAGACTATGGGACAAATACTAGGTCTTCCCTTCACTTAATTACACTTGATTATTTAACTAAAATCACAATTGTTATTTAATCTTTTTATATAAAAATGCGAGTGATGCGTATTTTGATTGGTTGAAATTGTTTGCCCCCTGAGCTTGTTACTTGGTTGGCATCCAATATTTCTTTTAGTACCCTCCTTTCTTGTGTGAAATGGTTTAACGACAGTATAACAACGATGTGGAAAGAAGTGGCGCCCTCAAATATCACAAAACTCAGTCTTAACTTTGTGTGAACTTACTTTTAGCAAGAATAATTAAAAATTATAGTGATAACTTATGTTGAGATTTTAACTTTATTGATAAATAATTAAAATTATAATAATTTTAATTATCATATTTAATCCTAGAGGTACTCAACTCGTGCATTGTGACCAGTACTTTGCCAAAATTTGTTTATTGTTGGTCCTGACGTTACAATACCAATAAGAGTATAATACTGACACTCATTATAACAATCGAAAGATAAAACCTATATAAAATATAAACTATATATATCTAAAAAGGATATCGAAACATGTTCAGTTAGTTGTTTGTTATTACTTAACTTAAAAAAAATATTATTTTTTATTCTGTTATTATTTGTAAAAACGGAAAACAAAATATAAAGTAATGTATAACACAATTTTTGATAAACCAATATTGATATTTATTTATCTAATTATTATAATGAATTAAAAAGGCATGCAAATGCAACAAAAAAAAAAAAAAAATCCCAAGCACTCTCCGTGCATCCTCTTTAACTTTAGGCAATTGATGAGAGTTTGCATTTGTCAGGGTGCGAGGAGACAGTATTGGCTGTGCAGCAGGTGCATGGCTAAGTGTGTACTCTTGAGTGCTAATGCTGTTCACAGTTACGACACGTGTCCCGTAGTTGATCAGAAGGTGGTACTTGAGTTTAGACGTGAGTAGGCACGTGAAGTGGAGCCTCCCGAGTGTGGCCGCGTTGCAGCTTATGTCATCCACTGTTAGAATATTTTGCGTCATATGAAGGCTGTGGTTTTTACCTTTTTACTGTCATTCATTTGTAACTAAAAAAAAAAAACAAATCTAACTTAAAAACGATTTTCATTAACATTACTGCCATGTATAATTAACAAGTTTGGTGTCACAAGTGGCCTATTGGCTCACTTGACGAGTTGACGGCATCGTATTAGACAGTAATTTTTTTTTTGTTTTTAGTTTAGTTATCATAATAAACGTAATGAAAACGATCAAACGTCATTTTTTTGTTTTAGTTCCGGTACCATAATATTTCTGAAAAAAACCAACCATGTCCGCACAAATTCGCGGCCTTATTTAAAGCACATGACTGACAACGCTACCAACCCCCCCCTAAATTGGTCGTTGGTCCACCTCAAGTTTTATATTCTTTTTGTTTTATAATTTCGGTACCGTAAGATACATATCATAACCGACTGAATTCGTGTCAAGTTATCGCTCAATGCTTAGGACCGACAACGCTTGAATTTTACCACCGACCGGTTTGCCAACCAAATAAACATCCTCTTAAATATTTTGTTTTCTTTATATTTTAATATTTTTATATGTTAATTTGATGAATTAATTTTTAGAGTTTTAACCCTCAAATTTTATCAATGGTCTATATCATAACGAACGTAGCCTGTAGTGACCGAATTGGTGTCAACTCATCGTCGTAACGCTCGGGTTTTATCAAAGCCCGAGTTTCAACGCAAGGGTTTTGCCAGCTGCCTGACGCAACACGCCGGGTAGAAAAATTATTAAAACTAGTTAATAATAATGAACATCACACAATAATAATAACAATTAAAAACTACTAAACTCTAGACAATAAATAAAATTACAACCCAGGCCTTTTAAAAAAATATTAAGTAGTAATGTAAAATACTAAAAATAAATAGATATCTAGTCCTTGTTACCGTATGGTAGTCAAACTTGAATATATTTCACCAAAGTTATCAATAAAAGTACATGTTAAAGTTATTTACAGGACCAAAACATACTTTTTTTTTTATAAAATGCATTCAGCCTAAAATATTATTTATGTGGGAGTGTTCATAAAAAAGTTAAACAACATTGTGTACTTTGATTTTTCTTCTTCTTAAAGTTAACAAACACAATTTATTATAGGAAACAAAGTTAAATAAAAAAGCTACAAAAAAGAGACATGTTTGGGAATTAATGTGAGGCTTTCACGCCCAGTCCTTGATATCATGAGTTTTTATGTTTATGAAAAATACATGCCTTCTTTATGCGACAACTAACTAGGATTCTAACCATTATATAGGAGATGGTCCTTTTTAGTTTTCGTGACTTGTAATGAATAGTTGTAAAGTAAGTTGAGAGGTTGCTTACCATGTTCGTATGTGGAGGTTGTCATCATCATTGTACTCAGTAAATCTCATCGATAGCGAAGCTATGGTAAAGTCTGAGTAGGGTAAGATGTTGACAGCTTTACCTCTACCCCATAGAAATAGTGAGGCTGCTTCCGGTGAGACCCACGACTCGATAGCAGTTTCACATCAAGCCTTGAACATAAGGCATATAACACACAACCATTTGGACACCGGCTGGTTGGTGCATGTACCTTTGTCTTTCGGCCATCAACGCCACCACAAGATGTCTTAATAACTTTCCGTCACTTTTAACGTTTTTTTCACGAAATTAGTAAAATAACGTCAAAATTAATGCAATTTCACTTTTGCCCACCCGAGGGCCCACACATATATACAGTATATGCGCGCACCACAGCTAGGACGATGTACGTGAAAGTGTACCATGATAAGACTATTTGAAAACAATGTGCAAATTAAAACTTGTGATCGTGAATCTTGTGATAAATACCCAAAGATAACAAAAAGACTTTAATATTATTCTCGTGTTATTTGACTAAGTAACAAATAGTTTCAAGATTTGCCAATCGTGTAGTCATACTCTTCTAAGTGTTTGGTGGACATATTATTTAAACTTGAAACAGGTGGTATTATGACATGACGTGTTCGTGCTGTTTGTTTTCGATAAAGACACACATGATACCTCTATGTTTTGAACGAAACTTGATACGAACTTTAACTAAGCCCTAATTTGTATATTAACTTTAGGTATCATTCACACGCTAATAAATAAGTGATGATACAAATCTATAAGAAAGTTAAGTGTGTATGCAGACTAAGATATGTTATTTATGTAACATGGTTTTATAGCTACTATCTGAATATAAGGTTGTTTTTTTATGTGACCTAGTGTGTTAACAACCAATAAAAATTATGTAGAAACGTAGTGCTATATGCTGTCATTTATGTTAAAGGTGTAAATCTAACCTCGAAGGTGGAACAAGTTGAATCCATTTTTTAAACAATTTAAGTTTAAGTTGAATCACGATAAGTATTACACTTATAAAAGTACATAATCGATGATTCACCTTATTTACCATTGGATGAAATAATGAATAACTATAAATTCAACTACATGGAGAAGTGTAATGTTTGTATTGCCCGGAAATTCAACAACCTTAAACAAGGACTTTGATCCAATCAATTCGAATGAAAATGATGGAGTACAACATCAACATATACAAATAGAAGAATGAGATGATATTATTTGAATTTACGATAATTAGGTTTCAAGAACGAAACCTAAATTAGTAGGGTAGTTTATAACATACAAAAGCTATAATCTTGAGGGGTGTACGAGAAATAAATAACCTTGAAACAAGAACGCTACACGTTAAACTCGGAGGACTAATTATGAACCATTAAGAAACATAACAGATAACTTGATTATAAGTGGGTGGAGCCGCATTATATTTTCTAGCATGAGTCTTAAAATATCGTGGGTTGATGAGAGAAATCAAGTGGAGAGAAGACGAGACACGAAAATGCCGTTAATTATGAAAATTAAAGATTAAAGTAAAGCTTAGAAGATCAATCAACCAACTTCATTTTAGTATACAATCAAGTCCAAAATCGGAACCACCAATTTTTATGAATGAACCATGTTGGAATAATTTGGGTTTTAGTAAACTAAGAACTTTTGCATATTTCATGAAATAGCAGGGGAGTCTTGGTGTTGTTGACCTAAAAAAACACTTTTCAGATGTATACGAGTTGTAATTGACTAGCCATGATCATAATTCCATAGTATGGATTTTAGAAGAATTTGACCAAAACTAATCTAATTTTGGGCTTTTAGTATGGACTTTATTTGGCCCAATTCACCTAAGGGAGTATAGTTTGTTTAATATGTGATTGGAATTTGGAAACAATTAAATAAATAACTTCACGAAGTTGGTTTCAAATGGGTCAACAAGTCAAGAAAGTGGGATATGGGATTCAAACCAAAATATACGAGTTCAGTTGTTGATAAGTGAATTCGAATAATAAGTAAATACTAGTTAGAGGTTTGTTAGATATTGAATTAGTTAAAGCCGTGAATATGTTACTTTATGCCTAAAACTCTAAAAGCTTGCATATTGATATAAAACATGGTTGAATTCTCGAAGTCAAAACAGTTACACTGTGTTCCCGAGTCTCATTTAACGAGGAGAGGGGAAGGAAAAGAGAGGAAAATATAAAAAATTCATGTTCCAGATATTTTTTAAGAAAGAGAGGGGAGGGGAAAGGAGAGAAAATGTTAGAATATTTAAGCATATTATCATCCTCCCAAATTGGAGATTATGAGAGAAAATATTTACGTTTAATTATAACTTTTATCAATTCCTAAATTACCCTTATATATAACTTCATATAATGGTTTACTTAAAGGGTATAACAGGAAAATGTACATTTCTTTTCTTTTCCTCTCAACTCGGGAACACCTAAAATGTTTAATTTCCCTCTCTTTCCTTTCCTTTTCATTAAACTCAGGAACACGAAATAAAATCACATATTTTCCTTCTCCTTCCCTCGTTAACTGAGACTCGGGAACACACTGTTAGTGAAAGAAACTTTGATATTGAAGATCAAAGCCTCACACAGATCCATTATTTTAAAAGTATGAGTAAGTGTTCAAATAGTTATATGATTCATGTTTGATATGTACATGGTTTACAATGTCAATATGGAAGGTAACTATATAAAAGGAGTTGGTGATGCATATATGTGGCTTCGTACCGGACAGGCGGTTCTGAGAGCGGAATCTAGGAAGGTTGCTAAGCATGAGACAGCGTGTTTGGAGTATCAGCACGTGTTCATTCCATTTGCCTTCGACACTTTTGGATCCCTAGCTCCCGAGGCGGTTCGCTTCTTGGAACGGGTGCAGAAGGTGGTCCACAGTGACTCGCAGAGCTCGAGGAACCAAGGATTTATATTTAGTAGAATAGGCTTTGCGATTCAAAAGGAGACAGCGGCGCAACTTGTTGCTCGCTTACCCATTATTCAGGTGTAGCTCGATTTGTGTTATATATAAAAAAAAATTATAACAATGGTGTCGAATCATGAAATGAATCTTACCTGATCCATGACGATGTTTCCACGGATTTTGAGATGAACGAACCACGTCTTGATCTTCTTCTTCAGCTGCGCCTGTGACCTGCAATGGTTTTCGGGGGAGTGGAGGTGACTGCTAAGAAATCCTAAGATCTCTTGTTTACAGACACAAAAAGTGGTGGTGGCTCTTATTGAGCATGACCCCTTGATAAGGAGGTGGAGACCTCCTTATATAGAGTCTCATGGCCACCATCATAGTACCCTAATGGGCCTAGCCCAGTTAGGGTTACCTCCACAGAACCCCCTCAGCCCAATAACATTGTATTAGTCCATGTAATGTGATAAGCCAAACATAATAGATTTAGGGTCGTAGAACCGGGTTTTAGTACCATACCCCTACAAATGGGCAATGAAACATGAATGTAAAGTGATTAATGTGAGTTTACAAATCTATATGTTTTGAAAGAGTGAGTTTAGATTTATTAGAAGCGGAGTAATTTGATGATAGATGATTCTATGAATACGTATGGATTATTCCAATAATCATCAATGGATTACGTTTGTGGGAAATTTTGCAACTTTATAAATGATCTTCTTTAAATCCAAATTAAGATTATCGGATGATAATGGATTAAGTAATCAAGATGGTGAGATATAATCACCATGTTGAATGTTACAGAAAAGAACCCATAAAAATGTGATCAACAAATTCGATACCCCCGCACATAAGTGACAAGACATCGATTGGACTTTTACAACCATGATTACTAGGTTCGATATTTTTTTTTTTTATTTTGGGTGAATCTTCATATAAAGTAATTCACATTGATCGGAACCGATTTTTTCCTCACAAACATTTAACACCACTTACCAAAAAAGAAGCCTTCACCATGACATGTCTTTCACTCTTAAGAAAATGAACCAAAAAGTAACATGACGAGTCGCCTCTTCAAACCCAATCACTCCTTTCTCTCGTCACATTAAATGACGCAATCATGCATACGTGTTAAAAACATTCAATTGCATTTGTTCCTATACATTTAACTTCTTTTTATACTTAACTAGAGTTGCTAAAAAAATCATCCGCTCACTAACCCGGTTTATAAACCCGCCAACTTCACCAATAACCTAGTTTAGACTTGACTAAATCCGTTTGTTCATAATCTCATTCCCTGAAGCAAAAATTGCACCGTACCCATATGAAATACATGGAAAAAAATTGGTTTTTGTTGCCCAAACTGGTTTATAAACTCATCCCCGATCTATTCGATAGGTTTGAACACTTGGTTTATACCCCGAACCAGTTTTACAAAAAAAAAACAAAAAAAGAACGGTTTTCTAATTTTTACATAGAGTTGCACACACCAAGTATTTTGTAGGAACTAGAACCAAGTAGGTACCGGTTCCGATTATTGTTGTGTATATGACTGTGTTTTCCGGCTTTTCTTGTGTTTCGGGTTTTGACCGAGTAAAAGAGGAACCGTTTTCAACGAGAAACCCAATACCAGGTCATACCCGCCGATTGAGTACGGTTTCTAACCAGTTCCATCCCGGATTCGAAACCGAGTATGTGCACTTTGTGCACCTCTATTTTCACACGTAACACAGCCCCAGCCCAATCCCAAGCCCAAGCCCAAGCCCACACATATCTCTCTCTCTAAAAAGCCCGATATACACAAAAACCCTAATTTATTCATTTCATCTTTACATTCCATATCCACCATCTTCCCAAAACAACCACCAAACCCTAACCTGCAACCATGCCTCCAAAGTTCGACCCATCCCAAGTCGTCGAAGTCTACGTCCGCGTCACCGGCGGCGAGGTCGGCGCCGCCAGCTCCTTAGCTCCCAAAATCGGCCCATTGGGCCTGTCGCCTAAAAAAATAGGAGAAGACATCGCAAAAGAAACCGCCAAGGACTGGAAAGGCCTACGTGTCACCGTCAAACTCACCGTCCAAAACCGCCAAGCCAAAGTCTCCGTCGTACCGTCGGCCGCAGCATTGGTTATTAAAGCCTTAAAAGAGCCTGAACGAGATAGGAAGAAGGTGAAGAATATTAAGCATAGTGGGAATATATCGCTTGATGACGTCATTGAGATTGCGAAGGTGATGAGGTCTAGGTCGATGGCGAAGGGGTTGGAGGGTACGGTTAAGGAGATATTGGGGACGTGTGTTTCGGTCGGGTGTACGGTTGATGGGAAGGACCCTAAGGATTTGCAGCAGGAGATTGCTGATGGTGAGGTTGAGGTTCAGCTCGATTAATCAGTTGAGTTTAGTTATTGTCTGTTATGATATTGTCGATTTCGTTAGTGAAATTGCGGATGTTTTGATTAGTTGTTTGATTTTGAGGTACAATTGCATACTTGCTTAGTTACTTTATCAAATTGCAAGTGTAATTTTGGAAGTATTTTATACTATGCAGTGTTGTGGTAATTGCTAGTTGGCGTTGAGCTGGGGTTAAAAGGATTAATCGCGATCGTCGATTGATCGGTGTTTAATCAGGATTTTATACAACCGTGATCAGACACAATTTGAGAAGTTACATATAAAATTGTAATCTGATTAATCAATAAATTGCTACTTGGTACCCAATGACTAGTTATTGCCTAGTGAGTTTTACGATATAGACTATTGCTAAATTGTTGATGAGTGATTCCTAAGGATTAATTGATTATCTTATTGACTGTTGTTTTGCATTTTTGGTTTTGATCAAAGCTTTAGTCTTTATCATATTTTCGATTTTATTAGTGAATTTTGGGACATTTTGCTTTGTTCAGTTTTGAGTTCTATTTAATATAATTGCCAAATTCTTTACGAGTAATACTTCATGATTGATTGATGATCGTTTTGAGTTGAAGTAAGACAGTTTGTTAGGTTAATGATTTAGCCATTGTTTGTTGGTCTGAAGCATAAATATTAGTTAAGCTTTATTTTAAGCATATCACTAAATTCATGACATTTTGCTAAAATGTTTGATTTTTATGTTTAATTGCATACATATATGGTTATAAAGTTAATCTAATTGCCGCATTGTATACTGAGTAAACTTATATAATTGGCTTTGGATGTTCTTCAGCATGTTATCATATGAAGATTTAAGGACTTCTGTTTTATAGGTTTTTGGTTTACATTATGTGCTGATGTGCTGAAACTTTGAATTTTAGCAAGTGTTAGTTTTATTATATTATAACACCAAACTCACTAGTGAAATGTTTGGGACTTTTATTATATGCTTTGCATGAAATAGGGATAATGCATTTGCTAAGCGCCTAAGCATACAGTTCTGCCCACTTTCTTGCTTCTTGTAGTTTGATGTTGAGATATTAGACAACCATTGTAAGTTTAATTGCTTCCTGTGGTTACTGTAGCACACTAGCAGCAGAGCTACAGTGCCCAGCTACAGTACTACTTTAAATATAAAACAAAATGAAGTTTCAGCTTTTATATGCTTTAAAGTTTAAACCCATGTATAGAAAACGAGAACACAAAAAAGGCTCTCCTCCACCTCCTTCCAGGTAATTCTCCTTCATTTCAGGCTGGAATTTACAGGTTTTAGCCGGAAACTGGCCGGAATTTTCAGATTTTAGCCGGAATATGGCCGGAAGCTCGCCTCGACCATCACCAGGCGCTCTACCCGCGCGGCGCCCAGTGCGATTTTAATAACTATGCCAAGAATAACTCACAAGAGTTCTAGGGCCGCAGCCTCGGCATTACCCTTTGAAGCTTAGGTTTGTACTGCCTTATTTTTCAAAGGTTTATGCATTGTTAATAGAGTACATGGGTATGTTATACTGTGATGAATTAGGGAAGGAGAATACCTTATGATGAGGGTGAAGTGTATCTTATTTATAGGAGAGTAGATGTATTAGGGTTTTGGTAGGCCTCTATGTGTTAGGCGGAGATTGGGCCAGACTCAAATCGGCTTCCGCTTAACTCATTAAGTCCCACGAAAACTGTAGTTCATCTTTACTTTTATACATGGGGTCCTTAATCTTCATGATGAAATGTATTCTTTTCCTCTAGTGCATTACATTCTCATATTCTCTAAAAGTTATGTGTACATCTTTGCGTAATAAAGTGTTACTAACTTGAGCGTTGAAGGGTTTTCCCAAGTCTTCGGTCTTGGACCTTGTTTTATGAGTTCTTCATGGTTTTATAGATATGGTATGGGACGGTGAAGATGAATTGTGGCTGGTTTATCTTCTTAGATGTGAAATCAGGAGCTTCATCTCGATCTTTAGTAGGCAATAGATTATAAGTTACCAATATTCACAGTTACTATAGGTTACTAGCCGTACATAATAGTTTTATAATATGCGCAAGGATGTTGCAAAAGGCTGTGTGCACTGTCTTGTATACGAACATGACGAAAACCCAAATAGTTTTATAACATTTCAGTCGGTATAACAAAAAGTAGAATACAAAAAATTCGATGTTGATTACAAGTAGTAGAACATGATTTAGTTGTTTTTGGACAATCATATGAAGCTGAGATGCTCAAGGTTGTTTTCTTGTTTGTTGGAGCATGCAAACTTAAATCGAAACTGAAGAAAAACGTCTCAGTGGTTTCTTTGAAATTTATGGCAAATAATTATACCATTTTGCTTGTTGAACAAGACCATTGTGCTAGATGGTTCAATGGCTAGACAATTCCATTGTCACAACTCACATCTACCATAAGGCTAATAATATTTGTCACATCTAAAACGTGTTGATAATATATGAAGTTGGACAGTATCACTCCCACTAAGGTGTCACAACCACCCCTTACATATTGACCCATTGTTCTTCATAGGGAGTGGGTCGATGTGGTTATAACGGCCGGACCCTCTTACCGATCAATAGTGTTGGGCTTTGTACGTGAGCAACTTACGGGTTTGTTTCTGGTTACTGAGAGACTTTTCTGGAGTCACCCAATCTGAACAACTTTAAGTTAAGCATGCTTAATCGTGAAGCTATCATTTCTTTCACAAATGATATGTGTTGATAATATTATTATTATTATTATATGTTGATATTTCCTATCTCATGGTATTTCTTTGAACGGACGATTTATGATTTCAAAAAGCTTGACACATCTTTTTAGTTTCTTTTAAATTAGAATGATAAGAAAATCCATAGCTTCATATGCAACACATACACCATAAGTTTTAGTTAAAGCGATAAAAATTAAACTGAAAGGAGCATGTTTATTACTCTGATTTAAAATTAAAATACTTTTTATTTTATTTACATTGTATAAAGATGATGAGGTGACACTTATCAAATCCCAATTTTTTAAATTGTATCAACTCAAAGAGATAAGAGTGACTAGTGAGGCATTAGCTAAGCACAATAAAGAAACATTATAGACCTTACAAAATATTATGTCTATTCCAAAATAAACATCTTTATACATAAACTCACAAGTTGCCGGCGACTCCGACCGCCTTTCGCTTTGACTCGATGACTGTGATGATTATCTGAGTCTAGATTTTGGGTGATAAACTCACAAGTTCAGTATTCCTTTTGAACATGCTTCTATTATTTTGTTTGTACACAATGGATTATTGTTTGCTAATATTTTCAGGCTGTGATGGTTTATAAGTCACTAAATCAACGAGGTATTTTTTTTACCCGGATTTCATTTTATAAATCTTTGGTTTGAATTAGTGTACATTGTAAAAAAATTATCTGTGGCAGTATACTGAATCCATGCGATTCTTATATTTAAATGTAGCTACAAGCCTATGAATACTACATGTTTTGAGATAGCAAGTGCTTTGTATTTTTCTAAACTATAAGAACGCTACTAGAAGGATGATCTATTTATATGCATGCACGTATCAAAAAGATAATGAAAGCCAATGAGGATTTTGGAAAGTTAGCAATGGCAATGCCCGTTTAGTAGTCGTTAACCAATGTATGGTAAGCCCTATTTCGATTATGCACACCAACTGTTTGATAAAATGTTTGAACAAGTATCTGTATATTTTGCCCCAAAATTTCATGTTCTATGCGGTGGTTTTGAACTGTTGATATTGTTGGTTGCTACTATGACATCAAGTTTTGTAACAATTTTAGGATTTGAGTGGGTTATGTTATTTGGGTATTTTTGGTTTTTTTTCTTTTTTTTTCTGAAATGTTTTGTACTTGAGATTTGTTAAGAAGTTCATACTGTTATGGTGTTTCAAGATTGGGAACCCAAATGAACTAAATAAGTTGTTTATGAATTCACTAACATTTTTATTTAATCACCCCTACTTTTCCTTAGATAGGACTACTATAAAACATTTTGTATAAGAAACATAGCTCAACCTAAGAGCTCCAATCCTTCAATCTCATACAAAACTATGTAAGAACACGATCATGATAACAAGTATAATCATCACTATTGTTGTTCATTGACGATTTACTTTTGAATTTGTAAAATGAATTATCTTTTCGTCCCTGTCGCAACGCGCCGGGTCTGAGTACTAGTTAGTTTTAAATAAGGAATTATATAACCATATGCATACCATTTATCCTCTTATGTTTATATTATTTTAATTCAAGAACTTAGAATAGAGGTGCACAAACTGGCTTTGAGTTATCGGTTTATAATCGGTTTTAATTCGGGTTGAAATCGGCTTCTTACCATGTTACAAATAGTTTCGGTTCAAGGTATTAACCGATTTTTGCCCAGTTTTGGTTAGGTTTACCGGTCTAAACCTGGTTTTGGTGGAGAAAGTTACAAACTGGTTTCGAACCTACGGTTTCAATCGGTTCTAAACTGGTCTCTACATAATCAGTTTCAAACCAGTTTGGTTTCGGTTCGGTTTTCAGGTCAGTTCGATTATTCGGTTTATTTACTCAACTCTAACTTAGACCTTATATTTATGGAATATTTACAAAACTAAATTTCAAACAACAAAATTAAAAATAATAATTAAAGTGTGGTCCGAAGGAGATGGGCGGTTTTGTTTAATTACCCATGGTCGGTGCCATTGCGTTGGCAAGCTCATAACGACAATACTATAATAAAAATGATAAAATGAAATTTTTAAAAAACTTATTGAAAGTTACGGTTTCTTCCCCTCGGATTAAATTGTTTTAATTAAACCCTATAATGATTAAGATGTTTAAAAAGCTCCAATTCTCAAGCACATCCCCTATATTAAAATGTCTTTGAAAGATTTATTTAAATTTGAGATAACTTAAAAAAGCATATATATAAAAAGACACCATATATGAGTTGGGTGTCTTCCAAGTAATCCCACCTGTCAAACTTTAATCAACTAATCCAATCATTAGCGAGCATTAGTGATATAATATATATATATATATATATATATATATATATATATATATATATATATATATATATTTTTGAACGGCCAACTAAGTAATGCCGGGTATCTCGTACGCGGCCCCCAATGGCTAAAGGTAGCCCGAGCCGGCCACTAGTCCGTACGGACGGAGCCCCTAGCGGTCCACCTGTTGAGGAATTCACCGGATAAAACCCGACCCCCACGCCCGCCAAACGGCACGACAACGAGGAGCCGGTAAAACCGAGTGAGATCAGGACTCAAGCCAGAGTCATCCCTCATATCTCCCATATAAGTTGGTGGTAGTGAGGTTTGATCCCCCTACCTCTTACTTGTAAAGTGAGTGCTCTACCGTTGAACAATTAGTGATATAATATATGACTATGATTACATATTTCATAGCTTTTTATTCTTTAAAATTTATCCCTGCGACAAGTAACAAAAAATATATATATGACGAAGAAGAAAAGAGGATGCAAAACAAAATCATCATGAAAAATATTATTTTACTCATACTTCCAATTTTGTTAAAAAAAACATAGCAAAATATTAACATTAAATTAATTAATTGGAGTTATTATTTACAAAACTTTATGATGTATAACTTTAACGGAAACATACCAAACTTAATTATATTTGTGGCTCATTTGCGTCGGATTATAATAAATAAAACCTGTCATTTAATGTATCAAAAATAATAATATGAAAAAAGTATTAAGTATTACATCAGAAAAATCACAGGTGGAGGATTGAAGATTATTCATACCAAACTTATAGCATTTTCATTTTATCTTTCTCATCCATGTGCTCACTGGCATAGTTAGGTTTTTATGTTCTTAATTAATTCTGGTTTATATATGAAGGGGTATGCACCCGCTTTAACATCGAGCGGGGCGGGTCAACCCACAAGATATAGACAAGAGGCTTGAAATCAGGATGTCATGAAGACACAAAGCCAAAACCTATGCGCAAGCGCATGAAACATCTGCACGTGGCGCATATCACATATGCACACAACACACACATTTAGTGTGAGAATAAAGAGAAGACCCTGCGCATCCCCGGGATAAGCGCATAAAGGCCGCGCGTAAGCGACACACAACAAATGAGACAATAGTCTAATCCAAATCAGGATAAGGACAACCATGATTGTACTCATCAGACAACCTTCCAGAAGGTATCTTTTAAGGAATAAAGAATGTGCTGATGTTGACAGCTGCCAATGAAGGGTGGACAACTCAGCAAAGCCCATGTGCCACCACGTGATGGCACATGGGTCAGGTGAAATACCTTGGTCAGAGAATAATCAATGAAAAAGCACCAGGTGTCCTAAGTACACGTGGCGCGAAGCAATAGGAGGAGGCCAAAAAGGCCCTAATTGGGTCAGAGCCAAATCATTGGAAACCCTAGCACTATAAATACTAGGCCGCCTCCACAGTTGGAGGCAGGCAAGAAAATATATTCTAAGTCCTTTACTCATTTTCACATCCTGATTATCCTCTCCTACAATATCTGATTCTCACACCGGAGGGTTACCCCAAAGAGGACCCCTCTGTCCCTTTCTGAGGGGTAAGCTCACGGTACTGTTCTTTTTGTAGGTGGAAGAACTCGTATCTCGGAAAACCATCGGTGATATAGCACACTCGTACCCGAGGAACGTTGATCGTATACAAGTAAGTCGATCACGCTTCTTCATTGGCGCCATCACCTGTTACAACGGCAACAAAACCACTATTTCATCAATTTTCTCTCTGAAAATCTTCACCATGGTTTCCGGTGTTCGAAACAACGATCAAGTTCTGGAGGATAATGAGCTTGAGGATGTTAATGAGGGACATCAGGTTCTGAGGGCGCCGCGTGACACTGCGCGCACCACCAGTAACCATCCCTTCAACACAACACCTCATAGTCAAACTGAAACTCCCTCAGACGATCTCACGTTCCAAAATCTGACTGGTACAAAACAAAAAGGACCAATGGGCCCGGAAGTTGAAACCAATGACCCTAAAGAATGGCTCATAAACGAACAACGGCGTTTAATGGACAAATACAATGAGTTTGTAAAACACAAAAAGTTAGCCGATTTAACACAAAAGCTCGCATTTGATAAACAAACCATTCAGGGAACAACAAAAAAGACGCGCGCGCTGGAAGACGGTCATTCTGTTCACACCGAACAAGCTGATATTAGTGATGAGGAAGAGGTGCACATCATGAAGAAGACGCGAGATACTCATGCAGGAGGTTCACAGCTTCGCGCACACATGCACATAGCACCTGGAGCCAAAGCTGATATGGATTTATGCACACCATACAACCCACAAGCGAAAGGGCAAGTGGACGTAACCACACCATATAGGCCAGCCATCTTGGTAAAACATTCAAAATTCGCTGAGCGCATTGCGAAGGCTCCCATTCAACACAAAACCAAGATGCCAAGTGGTTTAGGCAAGTACGATGGTACAACAGATCCAGATGATTTCTTACAAGGTTTTTATAACACTGGAAACTTAGAAAGCTGGACGATGCCAACATGGTGTCACATGTTTGCTCGCTGCCTCACGGGTGCAGGGCGTGTCTGGTTCGAAAGCTTGCCGACAGGACAAATCGATGGGTTCGAAGAGCTATTGGAAAAGTTTCAGGATCACTTTGTACAGAAGCGCAGACACACGCGCGACCCCGATGACATCATGCATTGCGTACGCAGGAATGATGAAACCATTGAAGACTACATAACTCGTTTCAATCAGGAATCTCTTGCAATTGGAGGCATCACTGAACAACTCTTGCGCGTGGCCTTTATACAAGGTGCGCGCAGTGATCAACTCCGCAGAGCTCTCGTGAGCAGAGAAGGCATGCCAATCACTTGGGCTAAGCTTATGGAAGCATCGCGAGTCTTCGCGCGAAATGAAAAACAAATTGCCCAAGACAGAGCAAGAGATAAAGGACATCAAACAGAAGCACCACACAACAATGAAAGGAGGGGCAAACAAAACTCCGTATGGTCCAGGTTGCAACAAACCAATTATTCTCCTGCAGAAAAGCAAGCGCAACAAAGTTCACCCCAACCCCAAAAAGACATTCTTAATCGCAGAGAAGGTGACAAGAAGGAAGGCGGCAGAGAGCCTAACAGACCTCTACCAAGAATATGGACTCCCCTCACCAAAACGCCTTCGCAAGTGTTAAGCACAGATAATGTCCAGTTTAAAAACCCCAGACCATTACTCCATAAGGGATCACCGAACAGTGGCAAATATTGTGAGTTTCACAAATCCACAGGGCACAACACCGATGCATGCCATCATTTGAAGGATGCGATCGAAAAAGATGTGAAATTAGGCAAGTTGGCTCACCTGGTAAAAAATCCAAGACCAGAGAACGAACAACCAGACGGAGCCTCAGCCAGTAAAAAATTCAAAAGAATCTGTGTAGCTGAAGGAAGAAGGCAAGGGCAAGGATCGAGGAAGAGAAGCGCGCAAATCCAAGGGGATTGGCGCGAGCAACAAGTAATCTTTCCAAGAATCAGAGGAGGCCCGTCTATCAGCAGTCCTCTAGTCGTCACTGCACACATCGCTCATTATGAGGTGTCAAGAGTCCTGGTGGTCACCGGTAGTGAGTCAGACATCATGTATGAGCAATGTTTCAGGAAGTTGGATCCAGCAGACCAAGCAAGGCTCGAAGTTGTGAGTGCACCAATCTCGGGTGTCTCAAACGAAATTATTCACCCCCTAGGTCAGATACAATTCGAACTAACTATGGGGGATGAAAAGCACAAGCGAGCTGAAATTGTCAACTTTCTGGTCTTGCCCACCACTTCATGCCATAGTATGATCTTGGGTAGAGGAACGATTGCCCAATTCAACGCCATACCGTCACCAGCGCATGGCGCGTTGGGGTTCTCAACACCAACAGGAGTAACATTTGTGTACCGAGATCATTTATGCGCAGTAATAAGTATACCTCGAGAGGGGAGAATGAAGCTTCCAGTGGCAAACAACACGCCAGAGGAATGGATTCTCAACCCAAAATTCCCAGAACAAACAATCACAATCGGAGCTACGATATCAGATGACACAAGAGTGAGAATGAAAAGATTGCTCACAACGTATATGTCAGTCTTCGCGTGGCAACATTCTGATATGACTGGGGTTCCGCGAGACCTGGCGCAGCACTCTCTCAACACATTCAAGTCCTTGGAGCCAATTGCTCAAAAGAAAAGAGTCATGGGAGACGAGAAGACAGAGGCCATGAATGAGCAAGTAGAAGATCTACTGCGCGCGAATATCATTCGCCCAATACGATATCAAACATGGGTAGCCAATCCTGTGATGGTAAAGAAGAGCAATAGGTCATGGAGAATGTGCATTGATTTCAAGGACCTCAACAAGGCGTGTCCAAAAGATTGTTACCCCCCTCCCAAACATTGACACGAAGGTGGACTCTGTGGTGCCATTTAAGCTCAAATGTTTCCTGGATGCCTATAAGGGCTATCACCAAATTCAAATGGCACCACAGGATGAAGACAAGACTGCTTTCAGAACTGACAAGGGTGTTTTCTGTTTCACAAAAATGCCCTTTGGTTTGAAGAACGCAGGAGTCACTTACCAAAGACTCGTGGATGCAATTTTCAACGAGCAGATTGGAAAAAACTTAGAAGTCTACGTGGATGATTTGGTGATTAAAAGCAGGGAGGAAAAACAAATGCTCAAAGACATCGAAGAAACCCTTCGGCGCCTAAAGGAAGTAAACATGAAGCTCAACCCGAGCAAATGCACATTCGGCGTGGAAGAAGGGAAATTTCTCGGCGTAATGGTCACCAAGGATGGTTTCAAGGTGAACCCAGAGAAGGTGGAGGCTATCCTCGGCATGCCCTCACCATCCACCATGAAGGAAGTTCAAAAGTTGAATGGTAGATTGGTATCAATTAACAGGTTCCTAGCAAACCATGCAAGCAAATCTACCCCATTCATTAACACATTGAGAAATTGCTTAAAGAAAAGCCAATTCAAGTGGACGCCTGAGGCCGAGCAAGCTTTCAGTGAGATAAAAGAATGTCTGATAAATCTGCCTGCGCTCACAGCTCCACTACCTGGTGAAACTTTAACGTTGTACCTGTCAGCAGGAGAGCGCGCCATTGGCGCAGTATTATTGGTGGATCGCAAGGGAATCCAAACACCAATTTATTATGTAAGTCGGGTGCTGACAGATCCTGAGACGCGCTACACCATCATAGAAAAGTTAGTTTTATCACTAACGCATGCGTCGCGCAAGCTTCACAGATATTTCAATGGTCATCCTATTGAAGTCCTGACTGATTACAACATCCAGCAAGTCTTGCGACGTCCCGCACTCTCAGGAAGGCTCGTCCAGCAATCAAGGGGAGCACACGATCACCCATAAGCCTCGTCCAGCAATCAAGGGACAAGTCTTAGCTGATTTCATCGCAGAAATCCCTGAAGGAAAAGTCGAAGAGGCCCAGCGCGAAGTAGACCCTCCGCAAGCCAATAATGAAGAAAACGTTTGGAGATTATTCACTGATGGAGCTTCAAACAACGAAGGGTCCGGCGCAGGCCTCAAACTGGTGGATCCAGAAAATCATGAGTATACTTACTCATTCAGGTTGGATTTCAAGAGCACCAACAATGAAGCTGAGTATGAAGCCCTGCTGGCTGGTTTGCGCATCGCGCACAAGTTCGGAGTTAAAAAGCTAGAGGCTCATGTAGATTCATACCTGGTAGCAGCACAAGTCAATGGCTTTTATGATGCCAAGGAGAACACCATGCCTCTGTATCTAGAGCAGGCGAAGAAACTCACCGAACAATTTGACTTTTTCAGAATCATACACATTCCGCGCAGTGAAAATAAGTCTGCCGACGCGCTAAGCAAGATGGCATCAACCAGCTTCGATCATTTTGGCAAAGATGTCAGGGTGGAAGTAATGAGCAACCCGTCAGTGGGAGCGAAGTCTGTTCTTGTAATTCATACAACACCTTCATCATGGATAACTCCAATAATGGAATTCTTGAAGGAGGGAAAGGTACCAGACGATCGCGCACAGGCGAGGAAGATAAGACACAAGTCGCAGAACTACGAAATGCTCGAAGGTACGTTATATCGACGCTCTTATCTTGGACCACTCATGAAATGCCTAGACGCTGAGGAAGCAAGCTATGTGATCAGAGAGATACACGAAGGAATCTGTGGAATACATGCTGGCCCGCGCATGGTGATCGCCAAGGCAATGAACGCAGGTTACTATTGGCCAGGCATGTACTTGGACGCGTTAAAAGAGATCCAAAAATGCAAAGCGTGTCAGAGCTATGCGCCAAATACCATGCGGCCAAAGAACAACTTGATTCCGGTGACCTCTGCATGGCCTTTCCACAAGTGGGCAATCGATATTGTGGGTCCCTTACCACAAGCGCCAGGGCGAGTAAAGTTTTTGATAGTGGCAGTAGACTATTTCACAAAATGGGTTGAAGCCAAGCCACTGGCAAAAATCACAGCCGAGGCAATGAAGCAATTTATTTGGAGCCACATCGTATGCCGTTTTGGCCTGCCCATGGAAATCGTGAGCGACAATGGCAAACAATTCACTGACAGGAAGATATCCAGTTGGTTCAAGGAATTGCACATCAATCAGGTCTTCACTTCAGTATACCACCCTCAAGGGAATTGCCAAGTGGAACGCGCGAACCAAAGCTTGCTGAATGGGCTGAAGAAAAGGTTGGAGGGAGAGTCCCATGCATGGGTCGAGGAGTTACCTAATGTCATGTGGGCGCACAGGACATTAAGCAAAACCAGCAATGGCGAGTCCCCGTTCAGCCTAACCTATGGAACGGAGGCTATGATTCCAGCAGAGATTGGATGCCCATCCTATAGAGTGCTCATGATGAGTAAGACGGATAACGAGCAAGAAAGGAGGTTGGATCTCAATTTACTTGAGGGACGCAGAGAGACGGCTATCATCAGTGAAGCCAAATACAAGAAAAAGCTAGAAAAATACTACAATCAGCGCGTGAAAGAATGCCACTTCAAGAAGAATGATTTTGTCATTCGGAACAATGAAGCTAGTCGCGCAATACCCCCGGGAAAGATGTCTCCCAACTGGGAGGGACCTTATCAAGTCTCGGAAGAATTGGGAAAAGGCGCATACGCTTTAAAAGATTTAAATGGAAAGAAGATCCCGCGCACATGGAACGCAGCACAACTTAGAAAATGTTTCATGTAAAAGTTGTCAAGTTTGTAATCAAGGCTTTTTAAGCCATTATGAATAATGATACGCTCTATTTTTTCTTAATATGCGTTCTATTACCTTTTGCATACATGTTTCACACTTCCCTTTATTAATTTTGAGCAATATGACAACATTGTATTGACATCAAACTAAAAATAAAACGAAGTAAAACAGACATGCGCGAGCTTCAAGCTCAGACGCGTTAACGAGTTTTAACTCTAAAACGTCAGGGCCTTAGCCCAATAATATGAGCCTTAGCTCAAATTACTCATAGCATCCATCCTACGTATTGCGCAGCTGGACCATAAAAATACCTAAGCACAACTAAGGCAAAGCACATGTCAAAGCATAGTTGTTAAGGTCTCAGGTCGGGGCCGCGCATGGGATTATAATGGATATAGGCAGAGTAACACATACTGACACGTAAAGGCTAAAAAACTCATTCATAATTCCATATAATAAATGCACGATAACGTCGCGCAAAAGAGGAATAATGAAATGCCAAGGCACGTGTCAGCATATTCAGAATATCGCAAAATAACTTGAAATATGACAACTGTTAAGGATTAAGTAAAAATAATTTCCTTACAACCTTGTTCAAGTTTCAATGTGTAAGCATACCTTATATTCAACAAGCACACACATGCAATATAAAGAGATGAATTGGGAATGCGCAAGATGCGAATAAGGGAAAAACAAAATTTCATTCCGAAACATAGAAGTTTACAAATTTACAAATGATGAGGTAAAAACTACAAACACAAAAAAAAAAAAAAAAAAAAAACAAGAAGGGCTTTTCAAGTCTCTATGTTAATATCAGCCTCTTCATCTTCCTCATCATTATTTCCTCCCTCAGCATCTGGCGCAGCCCGCTCCTCGTCATCTCCAAACATACCATAATCAAGCTGTTCGTCTTGAATATAGTCGTCTTCTGTCATGATAGCGTCAGGAGTAGGTCCTTTGGCCACACCAGAGCCACTGGCAGAGGTAGCGTTGCCCGCGCCATCATCATTGCCACCAGTCCCTTCACATTCATCAAGTAATTTCTTTAAAGCGCCAAGATCGGGCTGGTCAGCAAGCGCGACTATCTGCAAGTCACAAGGAACAGTATAAGTACAAAAGATTATGAAAATAAGTCAAGTAAACTCATTAAGGTTAAAATACCTGCTCAAGGATGGGAATTGGAGTATTCAAGTACTTCTCCCCCACCTCTGCCATGTCAGCGCAGACATCGTCGAGCTGATAAGGGTAGTCGGATGGATTCTTCTTTAGCATGCCATATTCATAACCATCCTTAAACCCCTCAGCCCGACCCACCAAGCGCGACGCCGCATTACAGTCCATCACAAGGGTCTGAAACTCGTCTGAGTATTTCATGGCATAAGCGCAACGAGTCACACCATGTGAAATCAGCCATTGACGGTCCTGCGCGAGGGAAGAAACAGACGTCTCAAGAGCAGGGATTTGAGAGTTTAACAACTTAACAGTTACCTTGGCTTGTTTTAGCTCTTCTTTGTCAGACGCTGCTTCCGCCAAGGCTTCATTCTTTTCCGCTCGCGCAGCATCGAGCTCTTTCTTCAGGCGCGCAACCTCACTCTCCAATAAAGATTTTTCAGTATTAACCTGCGCAATAGTTTGGTCATGCGCCTCCACTGCCAACTCCAGGTCACGCGCTCGACGCGCGTACTTGGCCGCATCTGCCTCTGCCACTTGCAGTTTCTCCCGCGCAGCTTGCAGCTCAAGCCCACGCTTCACAAAAGCAGCGTTGGAACTTGCCCGGTTCTCGCTAAGTTCTGCTTGGAGTTTCTCAGCTTTCTCTCGGGCATCAGAAAGATTCCAAGCAGAAATCTTAGCCTCTTGCGTGGCCTCCGCAAGGGCATCACGTACCTTTATATAATCATTGCGAAGCTCTTGGGAGGCAGCAAAAAACGCAGACCCAGCAAAAAGGTGGTCATTAAGCAAACCCACGCGAGCGCGGTCCTCTTGAAACCTCCTTTCAGCTGGAGGAACAGAGTGAGCCCAAAAGTCTTCACATACGCCCAAGGATTGGAATGAGCTCTCTTCAGTGATACTCCAGCTCGGGAGGTATATGTGATCGGCTCCCAACAAACACAAAGCAAAGCAACGAAACATTTTAGTTATCTAAACACTAATTTGGAAGTCTGCACAGCGGAGCAAAATAAACTTATACCTGAGGAGAACCGGCGGAAAGATTAGCGCCAGCTGATGAGCTCCTGCCTGCCCCATGAGAAAAAGGCTGCGCCACGAAATCTCGTGGCGCTATAGGGCTTACGCGGCCACCATCAGAATTTTCAAAATTAACCTCCTCATCATCCTCTATAACAGGTCTCTTCTCCTGCGATTTGGAAGAATCAAAAATAGTCTCACGAGGAGGGCTGCGCGCAGGAGGAGGTGAGGGAGGTCTTGACGCTGTTAGAGCAGCGCGAAAAATAGTCTCCTGCTCCTTAGTGATCCCAATGAGGGGAGATTCAGTACTTGTTGGAGCAGGAGCAGAACTAACGGCGCCAGCGCTAGCAGTGCCACCAGCAGCTTGTGTGCCAGCTATAATTCCTATGAAAAAACCAACAAGGAGAAATGATTCATGACTTGAACTAAAGGAAAAAATCAGACAATCAAAGCGCAATAAATACCTTGGCGCACCGCAGTCCGCGAATTAAGCATCGCCATGAAGTCCATTTCCCCCATTTTTGAGGGCAAAACAGAGGACTTAAAAACAACCTTCGGCATAGCCTTGGCACCTTGCTGCGCCTGAGGTTGAGCCACCAACGTTGCCGGCTCTACAAACATTTGAGTGAACAGAGCTTCATTAATAACTCTATCGGAATCACGCTCATAAAACCACAAAATATAAACAAAGTATACCTGTTGGAGAAGACGAAACAGCAGGCGCAGCACCGCTTCCCTTGTCCGCCGCGCGCAGAGATGAGGTGGCAGCACCATACCTCGTGTGGACTGGAGGATTGCCCACACCTTGAGGCAAAGAAGACGAGGAAAACTTGGAAGTAAAACCCTTGGTTTTCTCAAGTCCCTTCACTTGAGTAGGAGGAAGATTCTGGGCAATAGAGGCATCATCTTTTTTCTGTTTTTTACTGGCCCCTGCGCCAGTTTTGCCTTTAGCCTTGCGCTTGAGTTTTTGCGCTTCAGCTTTTGCCTCCTCCCCTTCCTCTTCCACAGGCTCTAACTCATAATTAGCGAGCGCATCTACAATACGCGCAACAGAAATGATAAAACCAAATTTGGTATTCAAAGGGCCTGCGCACAAATACAAAGGCTTACCAGGCACATCGCTGTCAAGGCAAAACTCTAAGTCAACAGGAATAAACATATCGTCAAAACGATCAGGAAAGGCGGTTTCCCCAGGGTTCAGCGCAGCAGATCCACCCTCCGTATGCTCGTCATAGGCGGCGTGGATGTATTCCTTGATGTCTGCATAAAACAAGACAAGTGATATCAGCAAAACGAATTATACTCGCGCAGAATTAATGCAATGAACAAACAACCCACCTGAGCCATCAACACGGATGACAGGCTCAGTCTCGCTGTCAGTCCACTTCTTGCTCATACCAACCCCCACCAGCGCTTCCTCGCAAATATTCTTGGCGGGGGATGGTTTAGCAGATAACTTCTTAACCCATGTGCCCGTTGGGTTCTTAAGGACATTGTCATCCGCGGGCGCAGAAGTGATCGCGCGCATGGTCATACGAATGGGAATAACACCAGCCTTGATATAAAAGAATTTTTCAGCCCAGTTATGAAGGCTTTTGAAGGTAACAGTGCAGCACTTAACCTTCTGACTGCGCGGTGTGAACGAGAACCAAGAATCTTTGATTTTCGGCTTATAAAAATATTGAAAGCGCCGAGGGGTGGGTTCCTCGCGCTGAGCTTTGCACATGAACTCAAAATGAGTCATGCGCACTAATCCATAGGGATGGACTTGAGATATATGAATCCCGTAAAATTGGAGGAGCGCACCTATAAATCTCGTCATCGGAAGACGAAGATTACAGTGGGTGAAAAAATGAGAATATAAAGAGATATAGCCGGCGGGAGGATCCGCCGCCGTTTGCCCGGTCGCCGGGAGCAGACAACCATACTCAGGGAGAAAACCCAGAGAGGCGACGAGATTATCAAAATCAGGTTGTTTCAACTTGCAGGGAATCTCATCCCATCTCTTCACGAGATTATCAAAATCAGGTTATACCCTGCCTGTTCCCGCAGCTGCAGATATAAGCCAAGAATGAGGGCTACCCGCACTAACAGTAAGGCTACACGCATAAGGCACTAACTCTTACTTCAGTAATGTCACCTGAAGAAGGAATAAGCAGGACGGGAATATTCCCGCCCAAAAGAGCCAGTCCGTACGCTTCTAGAAGATCTTTTGTACTATACCTACCAAGGTATGGACAAATAGACAAGATCTGGCAAAAGCAACCCATGAACCAATCACAGGGTGACAGCTCACCGACAATAGTACAAGGAGCAGCACGCTCCAGTACAAAATGTCACTATCAGCCGCTGCATACCCACCAACTCCCATCGTCGCACGAACATAGCCCGTAGTTGGTGGAAAAGGAATATTATACAGCTGGCCGTACCTGCTTGGAAACCTACCTTCGGCTATAAATACTCCAACACCTTGGAACGGTATAATGATCTTATCTTCTCTGGCTATTTCTCTCTATATACACTTATATTCAGAGCGATCTAGTCTGATTCTCACGCCGGAGGGTGGTCATAAGGAGGAACCCCCCCTTTTCAGTGACGAGCTCACGGTGTCTGTTTTGCAGTTCGAGAAGAATAACCATCTTTGCTGGACCTAACCCTCGTGGGAAACATCTACTTAACCCCCAGATTATCCTTAATCTGCCGGGGTCTTTTAGTGTTTCTTCATTGGCGCCATCCGTGCATTAAGCTAGAACTAATTCTTTTTCTCAGTTTTTTCAAACTTCTGGAAAGATGGTTAAGGTTACTCTGACGCCAAGGCCACCGAGTGACTAAGAAACTCCGGTAACCACAACCCCAGCTACTGGGGGAAACACCGGTGAATACACGATTTTTATGAACACTACCCCGGTTTAGAGGTGCACAAATCGGTTTTTTTGAAAAAACCGGTTCGGTTATTAACCGGACCGGTTTTTTTTATCCAGAAAAAAACCGGTTCGGTTAATAACCGGACCGGTTATTAACCGGTTTTTGTCAATGAAAACTCAAACCGGCCAAACCGGTTTGGACCGGTTTAGAAACCGGTTAGAACCGGTTATTAAACCGGTTTTTTTTACAACCGGTTTTTAATAACCGGTCTAACCGGTTAACCGGTTTTTTTTTTTTTTTTTTTTTTTTTTTTTTTTTTTTTTGCTTTAGGGTTTAGGGTTTAGGGTTTCGTTGTTAGCATTCTTTGCTTGGAAGATTAAAAACACATAACTTTCATTTATAGCTTTTACATTAAAAATACAAACATTAAATCGTTATCGCATATTCGTAACTCAAAAATACAAACATTAAAGAATGCTTAGACACGATTACATTAACAAGTTGATGTTTGTTACTCATTTTCTTCGCTACCCGATCCCGAGCTATTCCTTAGGTAATCGTCGTACGCAGCTTCTTCATCGGTCATTGGTTGAGTGTGTCCTTGATTGACCTCGTCTTCATACAAGGCCGCCTCATACTCCATTTCCCCCTCGAGTGAGCGTTGATGTTGTGCCCTATCTAAAGAGTCCAAGTAATCCTTGTAGCAAATCGACATCTCTACAGCTGGTGGAGTGAGTCGAGTCCTCCTAATCGATATAACCCTGCCAGAAACAGAAAAAGCAGACTCCGAAGCTACCGTGGAAGCTTGGACCGTTAGTAAATCTTTGGCCATGGCGGCGAGGATCGGAAACTCATCCTCCTTACCTCTCCACCAAGCCAGCATATCAAGACTTCTAAATTCATCCGGAGTCATGTGTTTCACAAAGTTGGTACCACCATACCTTCCAAGTTCACTGCTTGGGGTGTTTACCCTTTGACGTTTACCGGCGTCTTCCCAAATCATGTAGTACATCCCCATTTCAAGGTCGGTTTGGGATTGGGATTGGGCAACAGCTCTTAACGAGTCATGAATTTGGGAAGACGACCCGTGTTTTGTAAGGTAAACATCATACATGTTTGCCAAGGTGGTGTTGAAAGCATTCTTTAAAGTTTGGTTATAATGGGGGTTTTGATCGTCGTTTAACTCTAGCTCATCACAAATTTTTTCTATTAAAGCTTCAACACCACCAACATTGATGCAAGGGTTTAACGCAGCCGCACAGGTCAAAACAGCGGGTAGTTGTTGAAAATATTTTCTAAATTTTTCTTTCATTTTTGCACCCATATCAAAATAAGGTGCACCCCTACAATGAATTTCAGTCAACTTTGTGCACATGACAGCAATTTTTGGTAAAGCAATGGGGCTTGTTGGATAGTAAACCCCGGATAAACTAGTTGTGCAAGATTTAAAAATTTGAAGAACCTCCGTAACGATCTCAATCAATAACCAGTTTCTAGGATCGTACGGTGCACATTTACCCCTATTTGACAAAATTTGATGAAACGCAATTAACGATTGTTTTTGTTGGATGGCTTTCTCAAACATTTCACAAGTCGAGTTCCATCTTGTTGGACAATCCCAATTAGGCCCCAACCATTGACAGTTAGCTTCTTCACAAAATTTTTTGTATCTTGAAAATGTTGAATTGTTGCTAAAAACATCTCGTAACATTCTTTTAAAATTGTTTCTTTGCGTTTCGATCACGTTTAACCCATCTTGCACGGCCAAGTTGATAATATGTGCAATGCATCGGCTATGAAAAAACGCTCCATCACAGATAGGTTTATACTTTAATTTTAAATGGCCAACCGCGGCCGTATTGTTGGACGCGTTATCAAACGATATTGAAAAGATTTTATCTTCAATCTTGTATTGTCGAATGACTTTATCCAAGAGTTTAAAAATATTTCTACCCGTGTGCGGGTAATCAAACAATTGAAACGCAACGGTTCGTTTCATCATTTGCCACGACCGGGGGTCAACCCAATGAGCCGTCACACAAATGTATGAGTCGGGCGAACCATTAGGTACCGACCACACATCCGTTGTTAAGTTCACACCAGTTTGTAAGTTTGAAAAGTATGAAATTAGTTCGGATTTAGCGTTTTTCCATGCTTTAAGACAATCTCTTCTAAGGGTCGAACGACTTACGTGTTGGTAGTGTGGTTGAACATACTTTTGCATCATCTCCGTGAATTGAGGGTTGTCGAAGTGGTTGAAAGGAAGTGATTGTTGAATCACAAAGTTGCCAAACTGTTGACGTACCGCTTCAAGGTCGTACGTAAACACCGTTCCTTGATTCGTCATCTCCGGCTGCGAACTACTTCCGGATTCGTCCTTCAAGACCTTGCAAGAGGGCTTTTCTACATGAGCTCTTAAACTGGAGTTTGCTTCTTTGTTATAAAACTTCAAACAATGTTTGCATCTAGCTTTTTGGGTTCCGTTAGACATTTCGCATAGGTCGAAATGTTGCCAAATATCTTGGTTTCGTTTCGTGGGGATGACCCGAACGACGGTTTCTCCCGTGTTCGAGGCACCCATGTTGACCGATGAAGCAGCACTTTGGGAGGCCATGATAATCGACTACGAATTAAGAGTGGTATACTCGAGTATGAAATAAACGACTACGAAAGAAGAGCGTTTGGAGTTGTATAATCGCGTATGAAATAAACGTTTAGAGCGTTTGGAGTTGTATAATCAAGTGTGATCTAACCAATACCCAACCTAAACTATATATAGATGTTTGTGGGGGTAAAATGGTAAAAAAACAAAAAAAAAACGGCTAAAAAACGGTCAAAAAAAAAAAAAAAACGGCTATAAAGCCGTTTGGTAACGTTCGAAAACCGGTTTAACCGGTTAACCGGTTATTAAAAAACCGGTTAACCGGTTTTTTTTATAACGGTAATAAACCGGTTATTTTAAAAACCGGTTAACCGGTTTTTTAATAACCGGTTATTAAAAAAACCGGTTATAAAAAAAACCGGTTATAAAACCGGTTTTGGCTCCAAAACGTATAACCGATACGTAAACCGGTTACGTAAACCGGTCAAACCGGTTTTTAAAAAAACCGGTTTTTAAAAAACCGGTTTCCGGTTGAACCGGCCAAACCGGTTCCGTAACCGGTTTTTTTGAACACCTCTACCCCGGTTACCCAAGCCGGGGCAAGTGCAGTAAACAATCCTCCCCTGGGATTCATTGATACCCAGTTGGAGAAACAACAGACGAGGCTTCCCCGCCAAACACTAGAACAAGTTAAAGCTTGAGCGGAAGCACGTCAGAAAGAATACCAAGCCGAGTTGGATAAACATTTACGTTCACTCCGACAGGCCAATGACGAATTCGGAAGCATTCGACAACAGCTCAACATGAGCAATGATTGCGAGTATGTGGACGATGAAGATTGGGAAGAATCTGACAGTGACGCAAACCCTCGTCATAAGGCGAAATGGAAGCGTAAAGAAGACTTCCACTCGAAGAGAAATTTCGAGAAAACCTTCAAACCAAAGAACATGGGGGGAAACCCACGTGACTTCTCCAAAACTTTCAGACCAACTGTTGCGAATGCGAGAACGTCCAAATTCGCAAGAGACATTGCGGAAGCAATCGCTCCAAAGAGTGCCAAACAGATGTCCAACATAGGCACTTACGATGGTATATCTGACCCGGACGATCACTTGAATAGATTTATAGCGAGGGCAACCGTCAGTAATTGGACGGAACCCACGTGGTGTTACATGTTCCAAATGACGCTCGTCGGGGCAGCCAGAGCGTGGTTTGACCTTAAGGTAGATTCGTTAGCACCGTTTCGCCTTAAAGACCTAAACAAAGCATGCCCCAAGGATTGTTACCCGTTACCCGAAATTGACCTTAAGGTAGATTCGTTAGCACCGTTTCGCCATAAATGCTTCCTTGATGCGTATAAAGGGTACCATCATATCCACATGGCTGTTGACGATCAGGATAAAACCGCATTTTGGACGCCCGAGGGCACATTCTGTTACCAAATGATGCCATTCGGACTAAGGAATGCCGGATCCACATACCAACGCCTGATGGACAAAGAGTTTCATGCCCAAATCGGGAGGAACTTGGAGGTTTACATGGATGACTTGGTTATCAAAAGCCTCGAGCCAGAGGCGATGTTGAAAGACATCGAAGAAACTTTCAACACGCTCAGAAAGATAAACATGAAGCTCAACCCGAGCAAGTGTTCCTTTGGGATGGAAGAAGGGAAGTTCTTAGGAGTCATCGTTACCAAAGATGGCTTCAGAGCGAACCCTGAAAAGGTCGAAGCCATTATGAAAATGGAATCACCTGCTACCATCAAACAGGCTCAGACACTGAATGGACGACTAGTCGCACTTAACCGCTTTTTGGCAAACCATGCGGATAGGTCGTTCCCATTCGTGTCAACATTGAGAAATTGCTTGAAGAAAACGCACTTCCGCTGGACACCAGAAGCAGAAGCAGCTTTTCAAGAGATTCGGTCACGCTTGATCGAACTCCCAACGCTCACAGAACCAGAAATGGGGGAGGAATTAATTCTCTACCTCTCCGCCACAGACAGAGCAACCGGGGCAGTCTTACTAGTAGAACGAAAAGGCATCCAGATGCCCATCTACTATGTAAGCCGCGTCTTAACGGACGTGGAAACCCGGTACTCTACCCTGGAAAAATTAGTCTTAGCTCTTGTACAGGCTTCACGCAGGCTAAGACGATATTTCCAAGGTCACCCAATCACCATTCTCACCAACTTCAAACTTGCAAACGTTCTAGGCAAACCCGAGTTGTCGGGACGCCTAGCCAAATGGGCAATTGAGTTGGGGGAATACGCGATAAAGTACAAGCCAAGACCAGCCATAAAAGGCCAGGTCTTGGCCGACTTTATTGCAGAAGTCCCCGCTTCGTGGGAAAAAGAGTGCCAGGAAAAGGCTCAACCCTCCCCAGCACAAGACATTAACGATGTCTGGCGACTCTACACTGATGGAGCAGCCAATAACGAGGGTTCAGGCGCAGGGTTGAAACTAACTAACCCAGCAGGCCAAGAATACACTTACGCTATTCTGCTGGATTTCCCAAGCACGAATAACGAAGCGGAGTACGAAGCATTCTTGGCCGGATTAAGAATTGCGCGTAAGATGGGAGTGAAAAACTTGGAAGCCCACGTGGATTCCATGCTAGTAGCCAACCAGATAAACGGGACGTACACGGCCGTGAACGACACAATGGCCCTGTACCTCGCACAAGCAAAAACCCTTATGCGCGATTTCAACGATTGCAAAGTTGTGCACATCAAGCGAAGTGAAAACAAATCTGCGGATGCGTTAAGCAAGCTTGCATCGTTGGCCTTCACCCACTTGGGAAAGGACATCCGCGTTGAACTTCTTGGTGCGCCATCAGTTCCGCACAAGGAAATTTGTGTCATCCAAACCGGCATGGAAACATGGATGACGCCAATCATAAATTACCTTGCGACGGGTGTACTACCAGAGTCAAAGACACAGGCAAGAAAGATACGCTGTAAATCACTGAACTATCAACTTGTTGATGACATACTTTACAGGCGTAATTTTCTTGGTCCACTCCTCAGATGCGTTGACGACCAAGATGCCGACTACCTCCTAAGGGAAGTACACGAAGGCATCTGTGGAGTACACGCAGGTCCACGCGCAGTTGTATCTAAGCTAAACAACGCGGGATACTTTTGGCCGGGGATGCACACGGATGCGCTGGCCTACATCAGAAAATGTAGGTCCTGCCAGCTTTACGCACCCAACACGCATCGCCCGAAGAACGAACTTGTTCCAGTCACTTCTTCATGGCCATTCCAGAAGTGGGCCATCGATGTGACAGGCCCATTTCCCACAGCAGCAGGGAACGTTCAGTTCCTAGTGGTAGCCATCGACTACTTCACCAAGTGGATAGAAGCAAAACCCCTAGCCCAAACAACCGCAAAGCATATCAAAAAATTTTATTTGGGAATTTATTATTTGTCGTTTTGGACTTCCACAGAATTTGGTGAGCGATAACGGCACCAACTTTGCTGACCAGAAGCTACAAAAGTGGCTGAAAGAGCTTCAAATCACCCACACCTTTACCTCAGTAGCACACCCGCAGGGTAATGGTGAGGTGGAAAGAGCAGACAAGAGCATCGTCGACGACATAAAGAAAAGACTCTTGGAGCATAGATCCGGCTGGGTGGACAAAGTTCCACATGTCCTTTGGGCAAACAGAACGATGAAAAAAGCAAGCACGGGCGAAACCCCGTTCAGCCTCACCTATGGCACTAAAGCCATGGTTCCAATCGAGATTGGTCTACCCTCACCAAGAGTCATAACTCAGCCAGAAGACAATGATGCGGAAAGACGGTTAGACCTTATGCTAACCGAAGAGCGCAGAGACTTAGCCGCAGCGCGTGAAGAGAACTACAAGCGACAAATGCAAAAGTACTACAACACGCGGGTAAAACTCTGCAACTTCAATGTCGGAGACTACATACTGCGTAACAACGAGGCTTCGAACCAGGAGCGCCCAGGAAAGCTGGCCCCGGTCTGGGAAGGGCCATACATTATTAAAGAAGTTTTGGGAAAGGGCGCATACCGGCTCGAAAGGCTCGATGGCACCCCCATCCCAAGAACATGGAATGGAGCTCAATTACGCAGATGTTACATGTAGATCAATTCCAAACTTGTAAAGAAAAGGCCTAGAGCCACTTCTAATGGAAATGATTCTCCTTATCACATTGTGTTGATAGTCTTACCTTTATACTTATGAACTGACCACACTGATATGCCGGTATTCACCGCATAAATAAGTGAGGGAGGAAGTAAGTCGTTGCGTGTGGAAAGCGGCACAACCCGCATAAACACAAAAACAGTAAATATTTCTAAGGGGAAGATAAGGAAAACCTTCACGCAGGTCAGATATAGATAAAGTTTGGTCATCCTACTAAGTGAAAGTGACGGTCCTACCCGCACAATCATGATAGAGAAAACAGAACATTAACCTATTATCTAACACGCGTCGAAAGGTTAACTTATTCAAAACACTTAGAAAATTGCTAAGTTAAACTAAAATATGCATGAGCAAATCATATAATGTTTACAAGGCAAGGCGTTAACAAAACATTTATATTCACAATAAAAGTTGTTCAAACATTACAAAATGGCTAGGTATCTACCCGCCTACAAAAAATACAAATCTATCCTAACGGTGGGAAGGAATCTCAAGATTCAAGCTTCGGGACCACTTCCTCCAAACCCACTTGAACCCGCACCATTGTCGGCTGCGGCGGTTCGAGGAAAGCTTTGAGAACAGCTAGCCCGTCATCAGCAGCAGCAACTTCATTCACCTTCTCCACAACCGGATGCGGGAAGGCAGCATACTGGTTCACAGCTTGGTCATAGGCAGCTTCAGTATCAACATCGTGTAAAGGAAAATTGGAAGGCGGGATGCCTTTCTCTGCAAATCCTAGACCAAGCAAGAAGCCAGCCTTCTCCCCATCCTCATGAGAAGCGTCGAGGGCGGCGCTCATGGCATCATCATAGGATGCGTTCGCGAATATCCGATGCACAATCTACAATAAAAAATTATATATAAAAAACTTTTCTAAGTATAAAGAAAAGCGCAAAGCAAAGAAATTATTGAGCTATGCGTACCTGCGGCAACGCTTCTTGTAGAAGCCAATCCTTATTGGATAGAGCTTCTTGAAGGGTAGCTTGAGCTTGATCGCGGG
Organism: Bidens hawaiensis; assembly: GCF_021521415.1. Taxonomy (NCBI): domain Eukaryota; kingdom Viridiplantae; phylum Streptophyta; class Magnoliopsida; order Asterales; family Asteraceae; genus Bidens; species Bidens hawaiensis. The sequence continues at coordinate 40,459 of NW_027499041.1, read as the reverse complement.
CGCGTTCGGCTTCATTCTTGTTGAGGTTGGCAAGCAACACGTCCTTGGCAGCAGCCTCCTCAACGCCTTTAAGCTTGCGCTCAGTGCGATCAAGCACAGCCCTCTGATCCAAGAGCTCCTGTAGCTTCTTGGCATCCTCTAAAGCCAAAGCCTCATGAGCCTGCTGAAGCTTCTCCAGTTTGGCTTTAAGCTCTTCATTCTCAGCGCGCAGAGGCTCAGCAACGGCTTCAGCTTTGGTGGCCCTTTCGGTCGCATTACGTGCAATTTCCTTGGCTAACCTAAGCTGTTCGTTAACAGCTTGAGTAGCCTTGGAAAGGGCCTCATGCCTGGCTTGGATCTCGGCCTCAAGGTCCTTGAAGGCCTTTTCTTTTTCAGCAGCGGTGGCGGCAAGCTTCTTGTTCTCCTCCCGCAGCGATCGCACCTGAGCCACCTCCAGGCTACGCGCAGTCTTTAACTTGTCGTTTTCACGACAAAGTAACTCGACACGCAGCTGCATCCGGGCGAGAAGAATTCGAAGCTCGTTGGACAACCTGCCCTCCTGGTTGCTAGCCATAACCTCCCCCAGTGCACCGCTTGGAGCGGCATGGCGCGCCCAGTCGACGCAATCTGCAGCCGTCCTGAGAGTCGTGCCTCGGCGGATATTCCACCTTGGCGCATAGACCTCATTGGAATCTGAAACTGCAACAAAAAACAGTTAAGAAAAAATGAATCAGGAGAAATAATAGGCCAAAGTAACCCCACGCACCTGTAGGGTCGATAACAGGCCGATAGCCGCTAAACCCATCACCTGAACCTAAAGGATATCCATCCAAGAGGTCAAGGAGATGGGAAGGAGGCAAAGATTGGACTCCCTCATCAACAGAGGTAAGTCTAGAGGTTCCAACTCTAAACATACCTGAAGAACTGGCCCCAACAGAGGTAGTCGCTGGCGCCGAATGCGACAATGCAGAAGCCATTTAAGTAGACACCATCGGAGATGAACTCATTTGAGATGAACTCATAACCGTGGTAGCAGCCGCAGATGAGCTCGCGGAAAATGTCACCGCCGGTCTGGTGAAGGATGTAGTAAAGATGGCACTGACGGCCGGCGGAGATGACGTCATAACTGGAACAGTTGCTTCAACAGTATGAGCAACTGAACCAGCACCAGAAACAGGCGCAGCCGCCTGGGTCATCGCCTCGGATAGGTTGACCAAACCTATCGTCGTGGGTCCTGAACCGCTTCCTCCCGCACCTCTCTCGAAAGCGGATAAGTCCACTCCTGCATGAAGAAAAACAAAAGATATTAAAAATAAAGGCAGAAGGAAATGCGGAAAAGGTACACAAAAAATATACTTACTGGCTTTCTTGATCCTGAAAGACCTGACAGGCGGAGATAGACCCGATGAAACTGGCCTCTTCGCGCCAGTCACCTTCGTAGCGCTTGGTGGCTCGGAAGTGACAGCCGTTGTCTCAACCTCTGAGACAATGGTCTCGTCACCACCACCAAGGTTCCCCGCCACCTCCTCACTTTCAGTCTCGGAATCAGACTGATTCCCCAGGTCGACGACGGAAGCAACCTTCGCCTTGCCCTTCACGCCAGCAGCCTTCTTCTTCCTCACAAAGAAAGGCCCATCTGCGGATCCCTCATCAGAAGATGACAAAATCAGAGGAATTCCAGCAGAAGTTTGAGCATGGAGAGGACGAGGATTAAAGAACTCCTTACCTAGCCGAGTGGCGCTTAAAATTTCGTGGCCCGGCGGGTAGACCTCTACGAATCTATCCGCCGTCTGATCCAAAATAGGCAACTCGTTCTCGAGATCATGAGTACCCAACCGTGCGGGACCACCAGTCTCCCGCGGATGCAAGAGCGACTGTAAGTCGTTCCCCTCTGAAATAAAAAAAAAAAGACAATGTTAGAAGAAAAACCCTAAACCAACACAAAAAATGGAGCATACCGTAAGGGATATAGTTCAAACCGTATTCAAGGACGATGGGTATTTGCAGGGTCCCAGACCCGACATCCTTCCACGCGCGACTCATCCCAAGCATCACCATCCCAGACTCCGCGAAGCGATAAACCGGAGTCTGGATCTGGGAGATCTTGGCGAACCATTCCGTCTCCTGGTAATTGGAGGCGTGAAGGTTAGGGAGTGCCCTCCCATTCTTGAACATCATCGCGATGGGGACGACGCGAGCGGAGAGGTAGAAAAACTCCCGCTTCCAAGAACGAAGACTACGCTCAGTAGCGCAGATCTTCAACCCCTTGATCCGAGTAACAAGGGTATACCAGCCCTGGATGCACCTCCAGGTGTAGAAGGTCATCAGACGGTCGACGCGGGGCTCGATGTCCAAAATAAGGCACACCCATTCGAAATGGCGAACTTTAGCAATCGCCATTGGGTGCACCTCCGTCAAATGAACACCGTGTTTCTCCAGAACACGGTACACGAACTTCGTTAATGGGAATCTTAGATTCCCATATAGGAAGAACGAAGCGTAAACCCCTATCTTGCCCTTAGGGGCATCGTACATCGTCTGGTTGGGCTCCGAAAACTCTGGCTCATACGGCTCCAGCATGAACTTCTTGACGATGTAATGGTATACATCGACAGAAAGAGTACACTGGCACTCGCCAACAGTACTCTTATCGTCCTTATCGGACGTAGACGTCGGGTTCTCGAGGAAAACGTCAGACTCCTCGACGTTAACCTCAGGATCATGAGTAGAGGATAACATTTTTTAAATGTTAAAGAAAGCGGTTTCAGGAGAATGCTCGCCGGAAAAGATGAGTATTCGCCGGAAATCGCTTAAAAGGAAAAGAAGAGTGAAGCGAAGGTATGGGATGAGATACACCCTCTCCCCCCTTATATACTCATCGCAATGAATGCGATGAATTTAATGCGGAGGAGAGAGAGAGCGCAGGTGCAATGAAACGGCGACACGTGTGGATAAAGCAAGCTGGCAACAGGTGTCGGAATGGCGCGTGACATGAAACTCGCGCCCACGCGCCTGAAAAAGCGTCCTGATTGACCACATGCTGTCACGTCGTCATAACTTCCTGCACGTCCTGAAACCGTCAGAAGACGCCAACGTCCCTTCAACCGTTTGGACTGTCCTTATCCTTTCACCAAGTCTCCGAATTCCAAAAAGATTCAAAAAGATTCAAAAATAAGAGGGAATATACCCCCCTTACCTTGGAAAACAAGAAACCGTAAGACAAGTGCAGGTACAGTGTCAAGGCGAAACCCTTCATATACTTAGCACCTGCAGGGAATTGAAACCAAGAAGGATCTTATGGGCCATGCTTGCGGAAAGAGAAATAGCACCCCCGCATGGCGGGAACGTTGAGACTAGATTGTTTGAAGCTTCAAGGTGGAATTAGTTGTTTAACATAACTGATCACTATGTCAAACTACCAAAACCTCGTGGAGAATCTACACAAGTGAAACTCAACGCTCCCGACTTGCGAGAAGGTTACACACCTACCCGCATCATACCCAAAGATCAGGCAGAAAAGTCGGGAATTTCTGCAAGTGACATTAGGAAAACTGCGGGAAGAATCCCCACGGAAAACCTTAAAAAACGAAAACCCTTTTCAAAACCCCTTGCTTAAAGTCCAAAAGTTCCCCTCATAAATAATTCATGAGAAGAACAATGGACTGGGGGGACTTGAAGAGGTAGGTCCCAGCAAAGCCATGTTGGACCCGCAAGACTCACCTTGAAGAGGGACGTCTGCGCAAAGACCAACTGGATCCGCAGGACCCACCATGCTCAGAGAGATGAAGACCTTACACGCAGTAAGCCAGCTGTTCCCGCAGGAAAGCCTCCCTTGGTAAAGTACCCTGCCTGTTCCCGCAGCTGCAGATACAAGCCAAGAAGGAGGGCTACCCGCACTAACAGTAAGGCTACACGCATAAGGCACTAACTCTTACTTCAGTAATGTCACCTGAAGAAGGAATGAGCAGGGCGGGACAAAAGAGCCAGTCCGTACGCTTCTAGAAGATCTTTTGTACTATACCTACCAAGGTATGGACAAATAGACAAGATCTGGCAAAAGCAACCCATGAACCAATCACAGGGTGACAGCTCACCGACAATAGTACGAGGAGCAGCACGCTCCAGTACAAAATGTCACTATCAGCCGCTGCCTACCCACCAACTCCCATCGTGGCACGAACATAGCCCGTAGTTGGTGGATAAGGAATATTATACAGCTGGCCGTACCTGCTTGGAAACCTACCTTCGGCTATAAATACTCCAACACCTTGGAACGGTATCATGATCTTATCTTCTCTAGCTATTTCTCTCTATATACACTTATATTCAGAGCGATCTAGTCTGATTCTCACGCCGGAGGGTGGTCACAAGGAGGAACCCCCCCCCCCTCTCAGTGACGAGCTCACGGTGTCTGTTTTGCAGGTCGAGAAGAATAACCATCTTTGCTGGACCTAACCCTCGTGGGAAACATCTACTTAACCCCCAGATTATCCTTAATCTGCCGGGGTCTTTTAGTGTTTCTTCACATAACTATAAGTTATGCTTTAAAAATATTTTGTTTGTAGTTATTTTTATCGTATTCATATGAATAGTTAATTAATAATACATAAATTTTCTTCTCTCATCTTTTACCCCAAAGACGCATTGTGTGTGTATGTGTGTGAATATACATAACTTGATTAATACTCGTCAACTCATTTTACACGTTTAGATAACTGTGTTAAGCAAGTCTAGTTCAGGTAACATGATTTGAAGTGTTCTAGTTAGAGATGATATTTTTGAGACAAATAAAAATACTTGTCATGGGTCATAGTGCCTGCCCTTGTGCCATGTGATCAAGTTTTCTTATTTTAACCCAACTTAGACAAATCAGATTGTAATGATCGACAAGTTTGTACTTTTAACCAAATATCCAATCCCAAAGGTGTACAAATTGGCTCTGATTTAGTCAACAAAAGTCCAAGCTGGCTTTTGCCTAAACTGGTTTCGATTCCAATATTCCAATTGGAAAAGAATCAATTCAATTCCTAACCTGTTAAGGCTTGGTTGGTTACTAAACGATTCTTGCCAAACCGATTTTAATACGGGTCCGGCTCTAGATTACAAACCGGTTCGATTCCCGAACCCGTATATTTTACACCTTTATCCTCTCCCAAGTCCTAGTTTTCAGGCACAAAACCCTCAACCAAAAATGAAAGCCCGTATTATAACCCAAATGTTCAAGCCCAACAAATACCAATTTTATTGTACATATCACGAATTCACGAGAGAAAATAAAATGATGAGCCCCTATTTTAAATGAAAATGGGTACTTTTTAATATATATTTTCTCACTATTTCAAGTTAACGGCCATAAGAAAACCAACATAGAAAAATATTGATCCGTTGAATTAAAGTAGCATACAAAATCATAAAACTAAATGTAAAAGAGCCGTTTGTATAACTTGCGGGACCATGAAACGTTGAAAGTGACCAATTTAATTTTTTCCTGTATTATGGGCGGCAAATAATTCTAAAAGGAAAGAAATTATAACGGCTTCCTCTTATATACGTACAAAACTTTTATTACCCAAATCCAGTCAAGTTATACTAAAATACGTCTTTTAAACCGTTCGATGTTAAGAGGTATTCTATCGAAGAAAATATAAAGTTTTGGTTGACTTTAAATTCGTATATGAGTCAAATATACATTTGCTTTAAAAAAAAGGATTGAAAACTATCCCAAATCCGGGGGTTGTATTTGTTAAACTGATAGCCATTGCTGCTATCAATTTGATTCCAACCTATAAAAAACGTACGAATTTTACATTAATCAGTAAAAACCATAAAAGATAACTGATAATTCCCTCCTCTCTTTGTGGTCAACCGGTATTATACCCGGACTAACTAGTTGGACTTGTAAACAAATGGAGCTAGCCGTTTAGTTTAGGGGTTTGTTTCAAAACATTAAGAAGACTTACTAAAATATGCTATAGATCATAGTTACTTGTTTTGATTTAGTTTAGTTTAGTTTAAATCTTATATATTTTCGTAATAAAAACGCATTATGGTAAAAATGTATATGGAACATAACTGGTAACAATAATATTGTCAAAAGCATAATCACCATATTATATAACTTAAATTATAATTATTGTTTTAATAATTAAAAACTTAGTATATGTTAAACCATCAATAATTGAGTCTTTAATCATTGTGCTTTCTTTTTTTTCCCCACTAGCATCCATAAATACCTACCATCACAACACATCCACCACAACTTCACTAACACAACTATTCACCTCTTGTCACACTCTCACCCACACACACAACCACAACCATGACTAAAGATGTTGAAGTAGCCGAACACCATGGCGGCGGAAGCGAATACGCCGCCAAGGACTACCACGACCCACCCCCCGCCCCCTTATTCGATTTTGATGAATTAACCAAATGGTCATTCTATCGTGCACTTATAGCCGAATTCGTTGCCACACTCCTTTTCCTATATGTCACTGTGTTGACCGTTATCGGGTACAAAAGCCAAACCGACCCGAACTTAAACCTTGATCAGTGTGGAGGTGTTGGCATCCTTGGGATCGCGTGGGCCTTTGGCGGCATGATCTTTATTCTTGTGTATTGCACCGCTGGTATCTCTGGTAAATGGTTCAAATCCTGTAGCGTACATAATAAATGATTTTATTTAATAAAATAAAAATATAAATGAAGTACGGTAAAAAAAATCACTTTTATAGGTACGGTAAATAATTAAATTAAAAAGTTTACTTTTCACTGTACAAATAACTTATATTTATGAATTTATTGTAACTAACTATTTAACTAACTGGTGGTTGCTAAAATGCACCAGGAGGACACATTAACCCGGCAGTGACATTCGGGTTGTTTTTGGCGAGAAAGGTGTCGTTGATCCGGGCGTTGGGGTACATGATCGCGCAATGTTTGGGTGCGATTTGCGGTGTGGGTCTTGTGAAAGCTTTCCAAAAATCGTACTACAACCGGTACGGTGGTGGTGCTAATGAGTTGGCTGATGGTTACAATAAGGGAACCGGTCTCGGTGCTGAGATTATTGGGACCTTTGTACTTGTTTACACCGTGTTCTCGGCCACTGACCCCAAGAGGAGTGCACGAGACTCCCATGTTCCTGTAAGTACTGGACCCCTTATGTTTCATTTTATGAGAGTAAAGTAGAGGAGCTGGTTTAGCTCGAGCTTGGCTTATTTAATTTAGCTTGAGTCTGACTTGTTTAACTTTTAGCTTGTTTAACTTAGACGAATTTAAGTCGGCTCGTAAGTAATTTTCCAGGCTCAAAAAAGTTATTTATTAACTGCATCAATTAAAAAATAAATATATTTTACTATCATATTATATATTATATATAACATGATGAATAGTATTTTTGTTTTATAAATAGTTATATATAAATATATTTTAATTTTCTTTTTATTTTACAAAATAGAAACATTTATTTTTATATGAATAAAAATTTGGCTGAGGGTTCTAAAGCTAGTCAAACTCGGTAAATAAATCTGAAATATATAACATAATTAATATTATTTAATTATTTTAGATAGTTATATAAAATTAGTCTTTCAATTTAAGTTTATATTTATTTTACAAAAACAAAAATATATGTTTTTTTATAAACAAAAGTATAGCTTAAGCTTATAAATCTCAATTTTAAACTCATTCATTAGATACTCTAAGTTAACTCGGGTTCAAACTTATTTAAAATCAATTCGATTCTAGTTTTAACAAGCCGATTTTGAATAACTCATGTAGAATGGCTCACTTTGTTTACAACCATGTTTCCTTTGCATATTTAAAATATATACATACTAATATTCTAATTTTAAAATATGAAGGTATTGGCACCATTGCCCATAGGATTTGCCGTATTCATGGTTCACTTGGCCACCATTCCGATCACTGGTACTGGCATCAACCCGGCTAGAAGCTTTGGCGCCGCAGTAATTTACAACAAGGAGAAGGCCTGGGATGACCAAGTATGAATTTTTATAAAATTGAATTACTATTTTTTATATACATTTTTGCACAAATTTATATTTATATAAATGATTTTATTTCAAAATTGCAGTGGATTTTCTGGGTTGGACCGTTCATTGGAGCATTCGCCGCTGCAGTCTACCACCAGTTTGTGCTTAGAGCCGCCGCAATCAAAGCACTTGGTTCATTCAGAAGCAATGCTTAATTAAGCTTGAAAGATGTTTACCCATGGTGGTTCTTGCCTTGTAGATATCTTTGGAAAAAATGTTTATTGTAATTGTGTTTTGTTCTATTTTCTTTTAAGTTTCGTTTCATATGTGAAATGTAAGTGTGTTTTTTTTATTTATTTTATTTTCTTTTTTTTTTAATTTAAGTTTGGGATCTAATGGTTTCAAGATTAAATGGTGTGAGATATGAAGTTTAAGAGCATATGTTCGTAAATTTATGAAATTGGTTGTTAACTTATGAAGAATATTTATATTGTTATTGTTTTCAAGCATATTTAGATGTTCTTGTGCAAGTACATGCCTATATGGTGCTCATCATTTTGGGTTTTGAGGTGTCAGGATAAATTGTTCACTTAAATACTGACACATATTTTTACTCGTGTAAAAAACCTTAACCCTAACTTGTACGTACTCAAACCGTCCCAATTGATTTGTTTACTTCATCTTTCTTAATGCCTCAAACGAGTTGGTTAGTAGTGATCAAGTTATCAACATGTTAATTAACACGGTTAGTAGTGATCAAGTTATCAACATTTTAATTGACACAGTGTTAATTAACATGTTGATAACTTGATCACTACTAACCAAAAATTGTCATATACTCCGGTTCAACAAATATTTCTTTACAATCATCTCCATCTTATGTTGTGTTATAACGTGTTACAGTTTATAAACATAAACTTACATGTTATAAGTCGCTTACTATTAGAATTTACTAACTAGTAAGCATTAAATTGTTATATTTCTATTAATATTAAGATTATCGTTAATTAAACATTAATAAACTAGTGCATCAACACCTAGGTCCTTCGAGACTCGAAAACTATGAGCTTATGGATAATAAGAGTTATGATAAGATTAGGTGACTTTAGACATGATAAAACTGCTTTTGGTTTAATAAAGGACAATGGACCCGACAATGTCTTTATCACACTAAAAAAAAGAATTCTATTTTCTTTTTTTCTTTCTTCTTTTTTAAAAATTAGCATCCATTATCCTCTAAGCATATTCTCTAAACTAGAACTTTCATTATCTTGTCCTTTTATTATTCTATCAACAAGATAAGGTCAAATATTACTATTGTATCCTTGTAGCATTTTATTATTACACACATTACGGCGAATATTTAATAAAAAAATTCTATCATAAGTCTACGATATAGTATGATTATACTAGATAATATATTATACAGTATAAGTATTAGTATACATGTGAAACAACACAAATAATAATAATGGGAGAACAAAAAATTATCTTTCAAGCCGTAACAATTATAATAGTTAGTCCTAATCCTACCCAATGCTATCAGCATGGATTGTAACTTATAAGTGTATTACAAAGCCTTTTGTAATTCTTCACTTCAAATTGATTATAAAAGTGTTTATCTGTATAGCTATTATTACAATTAGCCCAAAATGGCCAATGTTTTCTATAACAATTTATTATAAGTTTACAATAACTTTTTTAATTCAAAAGATAATGCATTGATTTGTCTATTAGAGAAATGCTGTATTGTCATCATAATGAATTATATAAATGCTAGTAATGACGGTATAGTTTTATATATTAATGGTGATGAGGTGTGTGACATAGGGTTGTGTGGTGTACATTGCACTTAATATATTATTTTCAATGATCGATCACTTTAGTTTAATTTAACCATGGAATACTTTTAATAATGATGAAACGTGTTAGGTTGTAGTCGCTTGAACACATTTATCGATATATTTATATCTTGCCTTTGTATTTACTTGTAATTTTTTATCTAACGGGAAGTTTATTTTAAGAAAAAATTTATTGGAGTGGTTAAACTTTCTTTTTATAAAAGCAAATAATAATTCATTAAAGTGTCATCAAATCTGTTTGTTATCTACTTGTCTCATCCTTGAAGAGTGTCTAAAACATGGGAAAAAGTCATAATAGATTATGTCACTCCCCGACCAAAGACGGCGAAACATACCGGGGTGCAACGTGATTGGACAAATACACAAGACACTATTTAAAGTGACAATATTTATTCAACTCATTTTAGTTTAACAAATCAAAAATAAACAACACATCTCATTCACACAACCAAGTTAAATACAAGTAGCAAATATAATGTTCGTTTTAATAATATCCTAATAGTCTTGGTAACGTTTTCGTCAAGTGCTTGAGTCAACAATAGTCAAACCTGTGACATTTCATAAAATAAAGTTTGTCAACACAAAGTTTGGTGAGCAATTCATAAGTTTGAGAAACAATAGTATATAGTATGAAAATCCACAAAACTAGAATACAAAACAATAAATAAGAGCTATAAACCTGAATAAAATAGTTATCGCTAAACAAGTTAGCGACACCTAGCTATTGGCAATTAGTCTAGGATTTTATTGACAACTGCTAATAAGCTTACATTAGCACCACCTAGCTACAAGGGTTGCCAAGTAGTCTAGGATTTTATAGTTATCGTTAATTGCATTACGTTAATGACACCTTGCCATTTCCAAATGGTATAGGATTTATAGTTCCACCATCCAAAAGCTGTAAACACATAGGCAAATAAGCATAGAACACCAAATCGAGCAATTATTCAAGTCAAGTATACAATCACGTTTGTGGGTTTAAGACTCAAGTAAATAAAGCATTTAGTTTGATAAGTATGAAATGTCACCCAAAAACGAAAGATGGAAAACTCACCTTGCAATAATAAAGTTAACGAGAAATATAAGGATGCGGTTAAGCGAGCTGACTGGTCAGAAAATAAATAAACCTGAAACTTTGAGGGAATAATATACAATTAAAAGCGAGAACGTAGCCGCTGGAATCAGGTCTAACGGATGTCTAGAATTTGAGTTATGAAATAAACAATGTTTAAGCGAGCTGGTACTTTTCAGATTCCGAACTGCGAGTCTGGAGTCGGGCTCTGACCACTACACTCAAAATATTATGACGAACAGAAAAGTCTTCTGGTCCGAAATCTAGTTCTAACCAGAAGATAGAGTATTCGAATTATTCGAAAATTGACTAAAATGCCCCTTAACGGGCCGGGATCGATTTGACAACCGAAAGCTCCAAATTTACAGATTTTGATTTAAGGCTTATGTTTATCATGCGAAAATGTACATCTTTTATAAAAACAACTTTACCTAAAAGGTGGTGTTGGGTTTAAATAAGTTAGAGTTCGTTATTTATAAATTTACGATACATATATACATATATATATATACACACATACATAAACACGAAAACCTTGAAACGAGATCGACATAAAAGTGTCGGTTTTTATAAGTTTATTAGAAACTATTTTTAATATTTATTATGATTTTTAGTTAATTAAAACGTATTTATTAAACATTGTATAAATATATATATTTATACATATATATATATATAGATAAAATTAGTTTAACGAGTCGAGCCGAGAAAACAGGTTATAATGATGTTCGGTTTTAATACGAAAAAGTTTATTTAAATTTAATATAAATTTCTATAATTTTTATAAACTTTAAAATACTTAAAAAAAATAGTCGGATAGCTCGAAACCATAACAAACGAACTCCGATTAAGGAAAATAAGATATCCACGCATTCGTCTCATTGAACTCCACTATTTATACCTGTTTTCGTCACTGGAAATCACCTTCACCATCGCCGGAAAACCAAACAGTCAGCTGGAGATACGAACCGTCAGCCGGAATACGAACCATTTCTTGTTTTGCTCATAACTTGGCCATACGAGCTCGAAATCAAGCAAATAATATATCCACGCGACCGTGTCGCTGAGAGCTACCGCCCTGAACCAGCTCCGTCGTCTGCTGCCACCGGAACTGTTGCCAGTGATGCAAACAGTGGCCGGATTTTCTGTCTAAAATTAAAGGGGGAGTAGCGATCGGTTGATGGAGAGGGAGAGCACGGATCGGTTTTTCCGGTCGCCGGAAAAACGAGGGAAAGGGTGTGGTGGTGTCGGGTTGAGGGGGGCTGAGATGGTGGTGATGCAGTGCGAGGTGGTGGCCGGAGGTGTTTGGCGTCGCCGGATTCTCGCCGGAGCTATTATGGTCGCCGGAAAACGGCTCAAGGTGGTGGCGGCTGTGGTTTAATATAAAGATATGGTTAGGGTTGATTTTCCTATATATATACATATTTACATAAAAGCCCCTCAAAGTTCAATCAAAGTTTAAAATGAGTTTAAAGGTTCTTAAAACTAATAATAACTTTACGAAAATCAGTTTGGACCCCTTATGTTCTTCTTAACGACACTATATTATGATAAACACCAATTTATTTAAAATCGAGGTCCATAATAATATTATATAATAATTTAATAAGGTTCTAAAAAAAGTTGAGTCGGGTTTACGTATTAAAAGTTTACAAAAACAAATATAATTCGAGATCTGAATTTGACGAATGTCACAGTATTTACTACTTTTAGAAAATTTCGTCCCGAAATTAAAATAAAATTAAAGAAAAGTAATTATTAACGAATGTCGTCTTTAGTAAGATAATTACATGAACAAAATTTAAGCAAACGAATAAGGTCAAATCCTTGCATGACTCGAAAAACGCTACAAATGAGAAACATAATAAAGGCACTTATATATATGAAGTACCAGCGGCGAATCCACCATGCCTTTATCACGATTCGCATTTCCATCGTTCTTCTGCCATCATCCTCGGGTCTGAGTTATCGCACACAAGTGTACTTACTATGGCTTCCATACGGGGATTCCGATAATTAAGTGTGCACCCATAATTATTTAGATCGTCGTATGGTCCACATGGTTCGTTCCATTATGTGATTTTATAGGCATATTTATTTTGAAACCACAAACATTTGAAATGTACATAAATCTATCGAATTTTACACGTATTGATAAAACAATACCATCAGTTGGAAATTTTGGGGTTGACTTTTTAAATAAGTAGGAAAACGGAATAAATAATTGAAACAATTAAATCTAAAAATATAAACCAAGGTGAAAATAACAATTCGGCTTAATTTAAGTAAGGACAATCGAATAATATAAAATTTTAGGGTAAACAATTTGAAACGAGATTTGAAGTTAAACGTCCTCAGCGTGAAGGAATAAGTAAATCATTAGAATCCATGGTTTAAAGTTGGGTCACTAAACTAGTATAAAATCCGATGAGTGTAAATGAAGAATCTGATAGATGTAAATGAAAAGCCCAATAAGTGAGGACATGAGGTCGAGGTAAACAACGTTACAATTAACAATAATGTCGTACAACGAGTTTCACACGCGAACAAAACTTGAGGTTATAAGTATTTGAGGATATGATTACATGAAAAGTGATAACACGAGAATGAGGTGAGTTTCTTTGGGGTGACGCATACGTGCATCAATATAAATAAAATAGTGTTGATTAACAACCAAAACAATCGATGAAATGTGATAAAACGTGAATACGGCCACTATTGTGAAACCATGTATATAATCGTCATTATAATAACGGTTTCTAATAGCGCCAAAACTTGTTGACAGCCACACATAGGCCGTTAATAGATTAGATAAAATGATACAGAATAATGTATAGAATCGTGTTTACATAATGCTCAAATATAAATAACATAGTCATGAAAATATCGTTTAAAAGATAAACGAGATTTTGGCGAAGTTAGGGTTTTGAAAGTATTACACAAATTGCTATTAAATAGTTTGCATTCGGTCACGAAAATCAAAACACCACAATGAAATCTCATGTGCAAAATATTGTCATCGAAACAATCTCATCAAATGGAGAAAAAAAAATCGCAATAATTTTGTGACTCAAATTTAATGGCTAAATACGTAAATCGCGTTTTATATGCTTATTGAAAATATAAGAATAACATCGAAAATGAAATCTCAAGTAAAGTCGTTTTATTGTTTCCAATAAAATGAATATAATAATATCAATATATCACGGTATCGCGTTGCTAGGGAAAATATTTAAATCGTTATTGAATGTAAATCTTGTAACCCAAATTGTTAAAGGAGTTTGTATACATAAAGTTTTTTTTTGTGATGAAAGATAAATTATATAAAGTGATGATGCTTGCGATAATAAGAGGTAATTGTTTGCGTAAATCGTTATTGAGCAAAAATTTGTATAACAATATAATATATTTATAAATGCGTCTCAAGATTTGCAAAGCCATGATCATTGAGTTTATGCAATATGAGAAAAGTTGTAATTTATTACTAAATAAATTTCCGCATTCCACATTCAAAATGAAACCTCGATTTATAAAGTTATTAAGAGATTTATCACCTTAGGTAACAATATTTATAATCTTGAAGTCATACATATATTCGTTTAATAACCCTTAAATACAATTTCTCATAATAAAATTTTGTTGTCATGATAATACCATATATATATTTAGAGTTTATAATTTTTAAAAACGATTATTTGAACACATGAGGTTGTTATAAGTACACTAGTTGTATGTATGTATACATATATATATATATATATATATATATATATAAAATTTCAGGGAAAAACGAAACTTGCATGCGTAGGGAGGGGTCTTAGGCTTCGTACGGTGAATGGGTTGGAAATTTAGTAGTAAGTGAGAGTGTTTAGGTCGGCTTGAGTAGTTGAGTTTTCTTGAGTTGAATTGATGGGTTTGTTGAGTTTATGTCTTTTGAGTGGTTTAGGCTTAGATGATTTGTATGAGTAGTGGTTGGGCTAATAGGTGAGGTTTGGCTTATGTTAGCTCGGGTTAAGTTAATGGGCTGGATAATTTTTTTTTTATCTTGGCTAGTTTGGGTTGAGATTTGGTTTATACATGTATTTCGTAAAGAGTATTTGGGTTGCTAATTTGATATCAAACTCTATGGTTGGATGGGAATGGTGTGACAATATGGTTTGGTGAATTGACATAGCATGGGTCGAAAGATTTGAGTCATAGTTGGGTAAGCTTTGGTTATTATATGTTCAAGGTATTTTGTGAGTATGTTGTCGGTGTCTTTGAAGTATTAGGATAGTGAGTTTGATAGGTTTCCGTGTCGTGGGAGTGTCAATATTTAAGGCTTTTTGTTGGGTTACTATTGTACATCCTGGATTTTGCATGGGGCTTGAGTTGGTAAGGGTATACTTTTGGATGTTTAGGTTTCGTTCATATTGCGGAAGGATTTGAGTGCGCGGGAAACTTTTGAATTGTAAGGATGGTTTGATTTAAGGCAGTGGTTTGAGATGAGATACGGGTGTTTGGGAACTTGTGGTTGCGTTTAGGGAAATTTTGACTAATAGTAGGTATTAAATTGAAAATATCATAATTTATAAATAATGTTTGAAATGTCCATTAAAATTTTGATGATTGAAATTGTAAGTTAATATATATAAATATATATATATATTATATAAATAGAATTTTTGAGATCCGAGCGTGTGGATCACACAAATTTTTTTTTCTTTTTATATAAAGACTAAAATAATTTTTTTTATAAAGATTAAAATAAGTTTATTTATTTATTGCTTATGAGGAAAATTTAAAATACGTAAATTGAATGTTAAAATTTGTTATGAGGTTTCAATATTAAATGATGAATGTCGTCTTGTAAATATAAAGTTGCAAGATGAAATCCTTCTTTTTTACCAAGTTCGTTATTTAATATCGTGTAACGAAGAATATCATGATAAGTTAAAATGACAGGCATTGTAAATCAAGAAATCACAAGTAAACGATTTTTTTTTTTTGAAGTTTTGCGTAAGGGTTTCAAGAAAGTTACGAACTATAAGTTTGCGAATTTTATTGAAAAATCAAAGCGAAACTACCATAAGAAATTTAAAACGAGTTGTACCATAAGATGCAAGTTTTATTGGTGAAGATTTATAATGAAGCAAAAATGCATAATTGAAGTTGTTGTAAAGGTTTTAGGTAATGAGAATTCTAACACGTGTATTATATAATGTAGTATAATAAAAAAAATGTCATGAGAAGTTTAAGTAATTTAAATTTTTGAAGTGGTCGTACAAAATAAACAGAATAGTTATAAAAATAAAATTTTATAAAATTTTGTACAAGGACTTTAAAGACAATTTTAAGGTTTATTCAATAAGAAATTTACTTGAAAAGTTGAGGTGAAATTTATCATAACCTTCTTGATATGATGAAATTTATATAATAAGATTTTTGTTTTGTAAATAGTCTTAATGAAAATAAATGGCATATTAAAATCATTATAAATAGATCAAACTATATATATATATACATATAGTTATTATTATTATATATATTTTTAACTTATATAGAAGAGTTTTTAATGAACGAAATTTGCAATAAAATTTCTTGTGAAATCAAATTGAGAAAATTAGTGTAAAATTTTACCATATAAAATTCAAAAGATATAAAAGAATTAATAACAATAAGAAAAATATAACATTTATAAATGAAGACTTGTGATAAGAATTTATAACAAAATAAAGGAAAAATGGTATAAATTCTTGAAATTTGTAAACAATGTCTTAAGAATTTAAAGATGGAAAAATCGCGCATGAATCACCATGACTTGATATTCCAACTCTACATTTACAAAACACCACGTTGGAGTCCAAACATGTGCATGAACCACCGCGACTTTTCATGTTTTTGACTCAAATAACAATAATAACACAATAAATCGAGATACAACGTCATGTCAAAACTCTAGTCCGCGAACCACTGCGGTTCTATTGTTTCATCACCGAAAATTAGGATGGCGAGCGGAACGCTCGCATTCGACTACTTAAAGTGGTCATCTCATAAGAGACAATCTTTAAGGAGATTTGAAACAACGGGATCCAAGTTAAGCTCGTGATCCATAAAACACAATAAAAATCTAATGTTTTTGTGTTTTAAGGTAAGGATACCTTGGAGTACTATGAAAGTGTGTGTATGTGTATATTTATGATTTAATAAAATAAATAAGTATATAAATAAACAAGTGCATTGAACAATCAAGTAGGGTAAACACGTATAGGCAACACGTATAAGGACCCTAAAGTAAAGACTATACTAGGTCGTTACGTCTAACCACCTATCCTATAGTCTTGTGGCTCTGATACCAATTTGTCACACCCCGACCAAAGACGGCGGAACATACCGGGGTGCAACGTGATTGGACAAATACACAAGACATTATTTAAAGTGACAATATTTATTCAACTCATTTTAGTTCAACAAATCAATAAACAATACATCTCATTCACACAACCAAGTTAAATACAAGTAGCAAATATATTGTTCGTTTTATTAATATCCTAATAGTCTTGGTAACGTTTTCGTCAAGTGCTCGAGTCAACAATAGTCAAACCTATGACATTTCATAAAATAAAGTTTGTCAACACAAATGTTGGTGAGCAATTCATAAGTTTGAGAAACAATAGTATAAAGTATGAAAAACCACAAAACTAGTATACAAAACAATAAATAAGAGCTATAAACCTGGATAAAATAGTTATCGCTAAACAAGTTAGCGACACCTAGCTATTGGCAATTAGTCTAGGATTTTATTGACGATTGCTAATAAGCTTACATTAACACCACCTAGCTACAAGGGGTTGCCAAGTAGTCTAGGATTTTGTAACATCCTAAAAATTTTAATGATGAATAAAGGAAGTTATGTTTAGTGATTTCGCGTAATTAATTAATATCGGGTAGGGAGCGGGTCTTGGACGTGGATTAATTGAGATGGGTTAAATGAGAATGGGATTTCAGGGATATAAATACCCCCAAAATCCCAAAATATCTTCATTTTCACCAAACTCCCTAACACCCCAAAACACACACACACACCACACGCATACCGCCGCCGGCCGGCCGAGCCAAGGGAAGAGTCGGGCAGGTCCGAGAGAGAGCGATTAGTGTACTAGCAAGTAAACGAGATCCAAACAAGCCCAAAAAGGTATGATTCTTGATCTTTGAAGTTTAAAGATCCAAGCTTTTTTAGTGTATAAGCGACCGAAAATGGTCGGGAAGCGTAGTGGGTGATATTGAACCATAGCAAGGGTGTTAAAATCGCTCAAATTGCTGGAAAGAAACCGAACAGCGGCTGTCTGGGCAACTTCGCCTGCATCTGGGCAACTTCGCCTTCAAAGCGATGAACTTCGGCTGCAAGCTAAGTTCGCCTGATGAACTTCGCCTGCAAGCTAAGTTCGCCTGATGACAACTTCGCCTGAGGCCAAGTTCGCCTGATGACAACTTCGCCTAAAGCCAAGTTCGCCTGATGACAACTTCGCCTAAGGCCAAGTTCGCCTGATGACAACTTCGCCTGAGGCCAACTTCGCCTGATGACAACTTCGCCTAAAGCCAAGTTCGCCTGATGACAACTTCGCCTAAAACCAAGTTCGCCTGATGACAACTTCGCCTAAAGCTAAGTTCGCCTAAGGTTTAACTTCGCCTAAAGCCAAGTTCGATTAGGAAGTAAACTAAAAATCTAATGAAAAATGTGTTAAGACAGTTAATGGAAATAAAATTTTTCCAAGCTAACCTGGCAGCTCGACCCCAGCCAGGGGCTCTGCCCCTTGGACCCTGCTAGGGGCTGCCGCCCCTAGACCCCGCTGCCAGGGGCGCTGCCCCCGGACCCCCGTTCGTTGTGGGTCATATAAAGATAGACATACATTATGAGAAGTGATAGTTAATTGATACGTATACTTGTTATACAGTCAGCCGTGCACAACTGAAGAAAGGAATTACGATTAACGGTGAACGTAACCGTGTTCAGGTGAGTTTCTAGCCCCATTCCTTGTTATGTTTTCGGGGCTGTGTGCATACTTGATGTGTTGTTAATACATTTGTCCTAAGTGATAAGTGTATGCCCTATGTGATATATGTGTTATGTAAGAATGATTGCTTGATGGTACGTGAACGATCTTCGGATATTGCACGTACTGTCAGGTTGTAATGCTATGTATAAGGTAAGTATAATATGAATGCTTATGCGTATGAACGTGATAGAGATAATAAAAGAAGGAAATAATGATGTATGGTCGTACGGTTACGAAAAGGGGTACCGAGCCCTAATAATACTCGAGGTATGATGTATGGTTGTATGGTTACGAAAAGGGTACCGAGCCCTAATAATACTCGAGGTATGATGTATGGTTGTATGGTTACGAAAAGGGTACCGAGCCCTAAAAATACTCGGGGTATAATGTATGGAACGAAGAGGGAATCGAACCCTACTAATATTCGAAAACTAGGGACCAGACCCTTATAATATCTGTGATGTTAGGGACCAGACCCTTATAATATCTGTGATGTTAGGGAATCGAACCCTTCTAATATTCGAAACTAGGGATCAGACCCTTATAATATCTGTGATGGTAGGGACCAGACCCTTATAATATCTGTGATGTTAGGGAATCGAACCCTTCTAATATTCGAAAACTAGGGACCAGACCCTTATAATATCTGTGAGGTTATAGGGCGAAAGGCTCTTTAAAACGTATGATTATGTATGTAAAGAAAGTATGAAGGTAAAAATGAAAGTAAAAGCACTTAAGTGTGTATGAAAGAAAGTTAAGAGGTTAAGTATGAAGTGTAAAGAATGTATTGTATGATTATGTGATTAACTAGAACTCACTCAGCGTAGCTGACTTTTAGTATGCACGCAGGTGAGTAGGATGAGACAGCTGGCTTGAGCGGGGACACATGGCAGAAGAATAAGAGCCTGGCATCTGAAGACTTACGATGTTTTAATTTTAATGTTTTAATGTGAAAGACAAAGGACGTTGTGAGACAAGTTATGAAATATTGTAATGTTTTATGAAAGTTTTATATTCCGCGTAAATGTTTTAATTAACTCTGATATTTAGAACTGTTTTTATGAGTAAATCCAACACGAAAGTAGGGTTACCGGTAACGGGGCCTTACAAGTTGGTATCAGAGCAAAGTTCGAGAGATTTAAGCATCCTACATGCTTAGACTCGAACAGAGTATGGGATATAAGTAAGAAATGAAAGAAGATGCCAGTCCAAGAATGCCATGTGTCGCTCAAGCAAGATCAGTAAAGGTAAATTGTATGATTAAATGATATATGTTAATGAGAAAGAAAATATATGTGAACAAAAGGGATAGGAATAATTGATTGTTGATTTGACTAATTGCTTAAGTAGAATCAGCACAAATAGACTCATAAAGGGAAGTGTATAGGACACGGAAAGCAATGTGATCAGCTAGTCACAGCTGGCCACTGTAATTACCTGTTAGCCTTGCTATCCTTGTACTAAATAGTTTCTTGAATGATGATGTCTGTGTTTTCCCTTTTAGAATACAATGGCTGGAGCCGGAGACATTGTTGGAGCCGGAGGTCGCACTAGACGACGCGGCAGGCCTCGTCGTGTCCAGCAACCTTCGGTTGAGACCGCTTCCAACACTGAAGCTGAAGGAAGCGCAGCGGGAAGGAACCCGGAAAACAATGAAGGAGTTCAACTGGATCCTGCAATTCAAGCAGCTATTGTTCAAGCTGTAGCCACTGCTGTGAAAAATATTACCCCGGGAAGGTCTGCTGGAAGCCGTGAAAGAACTGTTGAAGGGGCGGGTGGTAATGGTAGAAAGGATGACGAGAGGGAAATGGGTGACTCAAGTGAGGTAAGGTCTGTGAAAGATGATGATAGGAAGAAGGGCCGAGGCGGTTGCAACTATAAGTCCTTCAAAGGTTGTGACCCGCCTAAGCTGACTGGTTTAGGAGACGCAATCGCTACTCTTCAGTGGATAGCCGCCATGTATAAGGTTATCCGCATTAGCGAGTGCCGTCCCGATCAAGCGGTAGGTTATGCTACTCAATCATTCGAGGATGAGGCTATGTATTGGTGGGAGAGTGTGGAGCAGAGGAAGACCCGAGAAGAGATCAAAGAGATGAGGTGGGACGATCTGAAGGAGTTAGTAATGAAGAAGTTCTGTGCTGACGCCGAGGTTGAAAGGGCGGAGATGAAGTTCCTAAACTTGAAAGCTGGGACGATGACACATCGTGAGTACACTACAGAGTTCAATCGAATGTCTAGGTTGGTACCCGATATGGTCAGCACTGAGGCTAAGAGAATCAAGTGTTATGTGAGGGGATTACCACAGAGAGTCCGCATGTTAGTCAGGACAAGTAAACCTGCTACTTTCGATTCTGCTGTCGAACTCGCAGAGATGGTCTATGCAGACCTGGCTGCGGATGATGTGGTGGTGGGAGACGAGAAGAAAGAGAAGAAATGGGCCGCTCCTGCTAAACGACCCGGTACTCAGTTATGGAACCCCAAAGATAAGAAGCAGAGAGTGTGGGAGAAGAGATCGTGTAAGACCTGCGGAAGGATGCATGGTGGTGAGTGCAAGTGGGGTAAAAGTTCTGGTGTTTGTCTCAAATGTGGAAAGGCTCACGGTGGGGAATGCCGGATGGGGTCTAATGTGTGTTATAAGTGTGGGAAGGTAGGGCATTATGCCAATGAGTGCAGTGCAAAGCCAGCATGTTACAAATGTGGCAAGACAGGCCACATGACGAGAGAGTGCACAGATGGTGAAGCTGGAGGTAGTGGAAGGAAGGATGCCGATCAAGCTAGGCCAAGAACTAGAGCCTACATGCTGACCCAAGAACAAGCCAAGCAGATTCCGGATGTCGTCACAGGTACGTTTCTAGTGAACGGTGTTTCCGCTTCTGTATTATTTGATTCGGGCGCAAACAAAAGTTTCGTAGCCACACCATTTAGTAAACTAGCTAAAATGAAATGTTGCCGAGTGTTTGAAACTTTTGTAGTAGAAACCGCCAGTGACACTTCGGTTAAAATAACAAAAATGGTTAAGAACTGTAAGATAGAATTGGAAGGACATGAGTTCCCGGTTACCTTGTACGTTATGACCTTGGGAGGGTTCGATGTGGTTTTGGGTATGGATTGGTTGTCTGAGTTTGAGGCTCAGATTGTATGTAAGAGTAGGTTGATAAGGTTAAAGTCATTGGATGGTAGTGCGGTAACGGTTTATGGTGATAAGGAAAGTTCTGGGCTTAATGTCATTTCGATGATAAAAGCCGAGGGTTTGCTAAGGCGAGGGTGTCGTGCCTACCTGGCGTATGTCGTCAACGCTGCGGCCGAGACGAAAGAAATGAAAGATGTTCCTATTGTACGCGACTTCCCAGAAGTATTCCCTGAGGATCTTCCGGGGTTGCCGCCGGAGCGAGAGATAGAATTTCAGATAGATTTAATACCAGGAGCCCAACCTGTCGCGAAAGCACCTTACCGTCTAGCACCGTCCGAGATGAAAGAATTGATGTCACAACTGCAAGAACTCCTCGACAAAGGTTTCATATGACCGAGTGTTTCCCCGTGGGGCGCACCAGTGTTGTTCGTGAAAAAGAAGGATGGAAGTATGAGAATGTGCATAGACTATCGTGAGTTGAATAAGCTTACGGTAAAGAATAGATATCCGTTGCCAAGGATTGATGATCTGTTTGACCAACTTCAAGGTTCAAGTTGGTTCTCACGAATAGCTCTCAGATCAGGCTACCATCAGCTGAAGGTGAAGGAGGCAGACATCCCTAAGACAGCGTTCCGAACGCGGTATGGACACTACGAGTTCCTCGTAATGTCATTCGGTCTAACAAATGCTCCTGCAGCATTTATGGACATGATGAATAGGGTGTGTCGGCCGATGTTGGATAAGTCGGTTATCGTCTTCATTGACGATATATTGATTTATTCAAAGAACGAGTCTGACCATGCTGAGCATCTGAGAGAGGTATTGGAGACTCTGAAGAAAGAGAAGTTGTATGCCAAGTTTTCGAAGTGCGCGTTCTGGTTAAGAGAAGTGCAATTTTTAGGTCACGTGATTAATCCGGAAGGGATTACCGTGGACCCAGCTAAGATTGAAGCGATAACGAATTGGAAGACTCCGCAGAACCCGACTGATATACGAAGCTTCCTAGGGTTAGCTGGCTACTATAGGAGATTCATCGAAGGTTTCTCCAAGATAGCCGCACCGCTGACCGGTATGACTCGAAAGTCGATAGTATTCAGTTGGGGAAAGTTTCAGGAAGAAGCCTTTGAAAAATTGAAGAAGAGACTCACGCAAGCTCCAATCCTTACTCTACCCGATGGTGACGAGGATTTCGTTGTTTGTGTTGATGCTTCGCATCAAGGATTAGGTTGCGTGTTGATGCAACGAGGGAAGGTGATAGCTTACGCGTCTAGACAGTTGAAGGTCCATGAAAGTACTTATCCGACGCACGATTTGGAGTTAGCAGCTGTAGTGCATGCTCTTAAGATATGGAGGCATTATCTGTACGGTACTAAGTGCACTATCTATACAGATCATAAGAGTTTAAAGTACTTCTTCGAGCAGAAAGAATTGAACATGAGGCAGAGAAGATGGTTAGAATTGATAAAGGATTACGACTGTGAGATTAGGTATTACCCCGGTAAAGCTAACGTGGTCGCTGATGCGCTAAGTCGTAAGTATGAGGAAGTCCTTGCAGCAGTGAAGTCATACAAGTTGATCATGAACTCAAGTCTTTTTGAAGAAATCATCAAAGTGCAGTCAGAAGTGTTAGTAGACGAAGGGTTAGTAAAGAAAGAAAGGATTTATGGCCAGCAAGATGGGTTGATGGAAAACACTCATGGAGTTAAAACTAGGTTCGACCGTATGTGGATCCCACGCCATGGTGATCTTAGAAGTCGAATCTTAAATGAAACTCATAAGTCAAGGTACTCAATCCATCCTGGAGCTACAAAGATGTACCAAGACTTGAAAAGAGATTACTGGTGGCCAGGAATGAAGAACGATGTAGTGGATTATGTTGGTAAGTGCTTAACTTGCTTACAAGTCAAAGCCGAACACCAAAAGCCTTATGGGAAAATGCAACCGCTAGAGATACCTGAGTGGAAATGGGAACACATCACCATGGACTTCATAACTAAGCTACCTCGTACAACTAAGCAACATGATACCATCTGGGTGATTGTGGACCGTTTGACAAAGAGTGCTCACTTTCTGCCCATACGAGAGGCCATCTCGTCAGAAACGTTAGCAAGCTTGTTCATCAAGGAAGTTGTAACCAAGCATGGAGTACCGTTATCAATCGTGTCTGATAGGGATACACGGTTTACTTCGAGGTTCTGGAAGAAATTCCATGAAGCTATGGGGACGAGGTTGAACATCGGTACGGCGTATCATCCTCAAACCGATGGACAGTCTGAAAGGACGATCCAAACCCTTGAGGATATGCTACGTGCTTGTGTCTTAGATTTTGGTGGAAGTTGGGATGATCATCTGCATCTGGCAGAGTTCTCCTATAACAACAGTTACCATTCAAGTATTGGTATGCCACCGTTTGAGATGCTTTATGGTAGACGATGTAGAACCTCGGTGTGTTGGGGTGAGATTGGTCAGAAAGAAATGGGAAGTCTAGAAGTGGTTCAAGAAACGTCTTCAAAGTTCGATCAGATCAAAGCAAGAATGAAAGCCGCGCAAGACAGACAAAAGTCTTATGCAGATAAGCGGCGACGACCAATTGAGTTTAACGTTGGTGACAATGTGATGCTCAAGGTCTCGCCTTGGAAGGGGATTATCCGTTTTAGGAAAAGAGGAAAGTTGAGTCCGAGGTACATTGGACCGTTCAGGATTGTAAATCGTGTGGGTGAAGTAGCTTATAAACTGGATTTACCCGATGAGTTAGAAGTAATTCATTCAACCTTCCATGTTTCTCATCTGAGGAAGTGTCTAGCTGATGACACGTCTCACGTGCCATTAATGGACATCGAGGTTGATGAACAATTGAACTACATCGAGCAACCGATAGAGATCGTTGATCGTAAGGAGAAGCAGCTTCGTCACAAGACTATACCTTTGGTAAAAGTGATATGGAAACACCGCAAAGGATCAGATGCTACTTGGGAAGCCGAGGATGAGATGCGCAAGTTTTACCCTAGTTTGTTTATGTCCCCGAAACCTCTTTAAGGGGGGAAGACTTGTAACATCCTAAAAATTTTAATGATGAATAAAGGAAGTTATGTTTAGTGATTTCGCGTAATTAATTAATATCGGGTAGGGAGCGGGTCTTGGACGTGGATTAATTGAGATGGGTTAAATGAGAATGGGATTTCAGGGATATAAATACCCCCAAAATCCCAAAATATCTTCATTTTCACCAAACTCCCTAACACCCCAAAACACACACACCACACGCATACCGCCGCCGGCCGGCCGAGCCAAGGGAAGAGTCGGGCAGGTCCGAGAGAGAGCGATTAGTGTACTAGCAAGTAAACGAGATCCAAACAAGCCCAAAAAGGTATGATTCTTGATCTTTGAAGTTTAAAGATCCAAGCTTTTTTAGTGTATAAGCGACCGAAAATGGTCGGGAAGCGTAGTGGGTGATATTGAACCATAGCAAGGGTGTTAAAATCGCTCAAAATGCTGGAAAGAAACCGAACAGCGGCTGTCTGGGCAACTTCGCCTGCATCTGGGCAACTTCGCCTTCAAAGCGATGAACTTCGCCTGCAAGCTAAGTTCGCCTGATGAACTTCGCCTGCAAGCTAAGTTCGCCTGATGACAACTTCGCCTGAGGCCAAGTTCGCCTGATGACAACTTCGCCTGAGGCCAAGTTCGCCTGATGACAACTTCGCCTAAAGCCAAGTTCGCCTGATGACAACTTCGCCTAAAGCCAAGTTCGCCTGATGACAACTTCGCCTGAGGCCAAGTTCGCCTGATGACAACTTCGCCTAAAGCCAAGTTCGCCTGATGACAACTTCGCCTGAGGCCAAGTTCGCCTGATGACAACTTCGCCTAAAGCTAAGTTCGCCTAAGGTTTAACTTCGCCTAAAGCTAAGTTCGCCTAAGGTTTAACTTCGCCTAAAGCCAAGTTCGATTAGGAAGTAAACTAAAAATCTAATGAAAAATGTGTTAAGACAGTTAATGGAAATAAAATTTTTCCAAGCTAACCTGGCAGCTCGACCCCAGCCAGGGGCTCTGCCCCTTGGACCCTGCTAGGGGCTGCCGCCCCTAGACCCCGCTGCCAGGGGCGCTGCCCCCGGACCCCCGTTCGTTGTGGGTCATATAAAGATAGACATACATTATGAGAAGTGATAGTTAATTGATACGTATACTTGTTATACAGTCAGCCGTGCACAACTGAAGAAAGGAATTACGATTAACGGTGAACGTAACCGTGATCAGGTGAGTTTCTAGCCCCATTCCTTGTTATGTTTTCGGGGCTGTGTGCATACTTGATGTGTTGTTAATACATTTATCCTAAGTGATAAGTGTATGCCCTATGTGATATATGTGTTATGTAAGAATGATTGCTTGATGGTACGTGAACGATCTTTGGATATTGCACGTACTGTCAGGTTGTAATGCTATGTATAAGGTAAGTATAATATGAATGCTTATGCGTATGAACGTGATAGAGATAATAAAAGAAGGAAATAATGATGTATGGTCGTACGGTTACGAAAAGGGGTACCGAGCCCTAATAATACTCGAGGTATGATGTATGGTTGTATGGTTACGAAAGGGGTACCGAGCCCTAAAAATACTCGGGGTATAATGTATGGAACGAAGAGGGAATCGAACCCTACTAATATTCGAAAACTAGGGACCAGACCCTTATAATATTCGAAAACTAGGGACCAGACCCTTATAATATCTGTGATGTTAGGGACCAGACCCTTATAATATCTGTGATGTTAGGGAATCGAACCCTTCTAATATTCGAAACTAGGGACCAGACCCTTATAATATCTGTGATGGTAGGGACCAGACCCTTATAATATCTGTGATGTTAGGGAATCGAACCCTTCTAATATTCGAAAACTAGGGACCAGACCCTTATAATATCTGTGAGGTTATAGGGCGAAAGGCTCTTTAAAACGTATGATTATGTATGTAAAGAAAGTATAAAGGTAAAAATGAAAGTAAAAGCACTTAAGTGTGTATGAAAGAAAGTTAAGAGGTTAAGTATGAAGTGTAAATAATGT
This sequence comes from Bidens hawaiensis, assembly GCF_021521415.1. NCBI lineage: Eukaryota > Viridiplantae > Streptophyta > Magnoliopsida > Asterales > Asteraceae > Bidens > Bidens hawaiensis. The sequence goes on along the minus strand of NW_027499041.1, from coordinate 13,332 downwards.
ATTGTATGATTATGTGATTAATTAGAACTCACTCAGCGTAGCTGACTTTTAGTATGCACGCAGGTGAGTAGGATGAGACAGCTGGCTTGAGCGGGGACACATGGCAGAAGAATAAGAGCCTGGCATCTGAAGACTTACGATGTTTTAATTTTAATGTTTTAATGTGAAAGACAAAGGACGTTTTGAGACAAGTTATGAAATATTGTAATGTTTTATGAAAGTTTTATATTCCGCGTAAATGTTTTAATTAACTATGATATTTAGAACTGTGTTTATGAGTAAATCCAACACGAAAGTAGGGTTACCGGTAACGGGGCCTTACAGATTTTATAGTTATCGTTAATTACATTATGTTAACGACACCTTGCCATTGCCAAATGGTATAGGATTTATAGTTCCACCATCTAAAAGCTGTAAACACATAGGCAAATAAGCATAGAACACCAAATCGAGCAATTATTCAAGTCAAGTATACAATCACGTTTGTGGGTTTAAGACTCAAGTAAATAAAACATTTAGTTTGATAAGTATGAAATGTCACACCAAAATGAAAGATGGAAAAAGGGGTATGAAAGTACTCACCTTGCAATAATAAAGTTAACGAGAAATTTAAGGATGCGGTTAAGCGAGCTGACTGGTCAGAAAATAAATAAACCTGAAACTTTGAGGGAATAATATACAATTAAAAGCGAGAACGTAACCGCTGGAATCAGGTCTAACAGATGTCTAGAATTTGAGTTATGAAATAAACAATGTTTAAGCGAGCTGGTACTGTTCAGAATCCGAACTGCGAGTCTGGAGTCGGGCTCTGACCACTACACTCAAAATATTATGACGAAAAGAAAAGTTTTCTGGTCCGAAAGCTAGTTCTAACAAGAAGATAGAGTATTCGAATTATTCCAAAATTAACTAAAATGCCCCTTAACGGGCCGGGATCGATTTGACCACCGAAAGCTCCAAATTTACAGATTTTGATTTAAGGCTTATGTTTATCATGCGAAAATGTACATCTTTTATAAAAACAACTTTACCTAAAAGGTGGTGTTGGGTTTAAATAAGTTAGAGTTCGTTATTTATAAATTTACGATACATACATACATATATATATATATATATACACATACATAAACACGAAAACCTTGAAACGAGATCGACATAAAAGTGTCGGTTTTTATAAGTTTATTAGAAACTATTTTTAATATTTATTATGATTTTTAGTTAATTAAAACGTATTTATTAAACATTGTAAAAATATATATATTTATACATACATATATATATATATAGATAAAATTAGTTTAACGAGTCGAGCCGAGAAAACAGGTTATAATGATGTTTGGTTTTAATACGAAAAAGTTTATTTAAATTTAATATAAATTTCTATAAGTTTTATAAACTTTAAAATACTTAAAAAAATAGTCGGATAGCTCGAAACCATAACAAACGAACTCCGATTAAGGCAAATAAGATATCAACGCATTCGTCTCATTGAACTCCACTATTTATACCTGTTTTCGTCACTGGAAATCACCTTCACCATCGCCGGAAAACCAAACAGTCAGCTGGAGATACGAACCGTCAGCCGGAATACGAACCCTTTCTTGTTTTGCTCATAACTTGGCCATACGAGCTCGAAATCAAGCAAATAATATATCCACGCGACCGTGTCGCTGAGAGCTACCGCCCTGAACCAGCGCCGTCGTCTGCTGCCACCGGAACTGTTGCCAGTGATGCAAACAGTGGCCGGATTTTCTGTCTAAAATTAAAGGGGGAGTAGCGATCGGTTGATGGAGAGGGAGAGCACGGATCGGTTTTTCCGGTAGCCGGAAAAACGAGGGAAAGGGTGTGGTGGTGTCGGGTTGAGGGGGGGCTGAGATGGTGGTGATGCAGTGCGAGGTGGTGGCCGGAGGTGTTTGGCGTCGCCGGATTCTCGCCGGAGCTATTATGGTCGCCGGAAAACGGCTCAAGGTGGTGGCGGCTGTGGTTTAATATAAAGATATGGTTAGGGTTGATTTTCCTATATATATATATATACATATTTACATAAAAGCCCCTCAAAGTTCAATCAAAGTTTAAAATGAGTTTAAAGGTTCTTAAAACTAATAATAACTTTACGAAAATCAGTTTGGACCCCTTATGTTCTTCTTAACGACACTATATTATGATAAACACCAATTTATTTAAAATCGAGGTCCATAATAATATTATATAATAATTTAATAAGGTTCTAAAAAAAGTTGAGTCGGGTTTACGTATTAAAAGTTTACAAAAACAAATATAATTTGAGATATGAATTTGACGAATGTCGCAGATTAGAACCAGTTCACTCACCTTTTTGGCCACTAAAGAAGTGATAAACTCACTATTGTTCGTGTAATTTGTTGCATTGTTGGTGGAACATGAGATAAACAATAAGTGAAATTGTATCAAACACGTACATAAACGCAAACACAAAACGAATTTTTGCTAGTTAACGTAATTACGGCATGCTAAACCCAAAATTTTGTTTTGAATTTGCACTTATTGATACCTAATCGATAAATTTATAACCGAAAATACAAATCTATATAAAACACGACTCATTTTTGTTGTGACATAAAATATTTATCAACCGCTTAAAAAAGGAAAAAAGAAAAGTTAGTTATCACAAATATTAAAAATGAGTATAAAATCAAATGAGGTATATGGGTTGGCTCGTGAATCTTCCAACTTGACCCATACACAATCCGTTAAGCTAAATGTGTTAATGAGTTTGACACAGACCTGTTTAAACAAAACCGAAATTAATCCTCAAATTTCATATGGTATGTTGGTTTAAATCCAGGAAGCTTAAAGGCAAAATTTATCCGTAACAAATTAGTGACGTGCAAGTGTTACACACAATATAAATTGTATATTTATTTATTTAATCTGAAGAAGAAAGTTGTTGTAAGCATACCATACTTCCAACTTTTATAAAAATAGAGTTCAGTTTATACTTCATACCAACACAAAGAATAAGGTGTATAAAATAAAAATTAATATTACTTGAAAAAATGGAAGTGACGATTATGTAGTCTCTAGTAGGCAGCCACAAATCGGTTTAGAAACCCAAACCTTTTTGGGTTATAAGCAGTCCAAACCGAATCGAATAGGGGACCGTTTGAAGGCAAGAATGTTCAACCCTATCATGACCGGTTTGTATTGGGTTGGAATCAATTTGAAAAAAAAAGAACATTTGTTTTTTGCATGTTTTTTCAATTTAGGTTGTGTCCAAACCGTTTTAGGAAACGAGACTACGAACTGGTATACGAATTGGCGGGTTGGGTCATGTCCAACCCCGTTTGGGCCAAATTGCCTTTTTATGAATCGGGTCAGGTTATAAATCGGGTTGGCAGGCACAAACAGTTTGGATTGGGTTATAAAACGGTTTAGGGCCGAAGTTATTAGACAATCATTAGTGAGGGATTGAGGGTGTGAGCATTTACCCAACTCCCAAGTATTGTAATTGGGCCTAAATTTGGTGTACGGGACTTGCTAAACCTTTTGAAATTTCTTTTTTAAGAATTGAAACTTTTTGAAAATGTTATTTACCAACTAGTCAGATTAACACAAAAAATCTACGACACATCACTTGACATAAATATGTAAAAACTTTATAACGAGTTAACGACACAATGGATTTATGCCAAACTCCTCTAGTGTTTGTTATTTAATTTTCAAAAGAAATACATATTTTTTTTCCTTTGTTTACTCAATGAATCGATTCTATTGATCATTATTTGATTACATGATCCTTGTATCCCACTTTTATTGTTGTGTAGTGGTTGAAGTTTGATACTTATGTATTTGTATGTCATAAGGTTAAAATTTTCATCCAAAGAATAGAATGAGGGACATATTTCAATTGCATCTTGTGATTGTTTTGGGTCTCTTTTAAGACGAATGTTGTTATTAAGTCACCAACAAACTGTTAGGGATGACAATAAAACATGAACCCACTGGGAATACCCGAAACCTGAAACATTTGGACAGGGTATGGGATGAGTTAGGGTTTGTTTTTAAAATTTTCAGCGGGTTTGGGACCAGGTATGGGATATTGGGATTTATGAAATACCCGATTACCCGACTCAATTACCCAATATTATAGCCTTGTTTACCAGATTATATACCAGAGTAACCCGGCATAGTTTTCTTTTTATTTGTTTTTTAAATACATATATCACTTTACCTTATAACATATATTAATATACCTTATAATAAACTGAAACTCATTATCAAATTAAAATTCAATGAAAGCATAATATATTAAATAACAAAATGAATCCATATATAAATACAACATGAAGAATTCTACTGGTAATTAACATTTGATACTCAAAAGAAAAATTAGCGTAGTAGAGGCAATGGGGTGAATTATTTGAAATCCGATTCATTCCACATTGGCTAATTAGAGAAAGTAAATATGTAAAATCATTAACTGAATCCTTGTGATTCTAGAATTTGGTTTTGTTGGGACCTGCAATGAATAATGTGGGTGCCTTTTACAAATTCATATGGGGTATTACGAAATGTTAAGCCTTAATTTTTTGATACTGATAAACCGGTCTCGAATTCGGCCTATTGTTACCCTAGTTTTGGACTAGTATACCTGATGGGTATATCCGAAACCCATTGGTGTGCCCGATACCCAACCCGACGGGTTTGGGACAAGCTCTGTTAATCGGGTTTGGGTTTCGGGTTTGGGAATACCTAAACTCGTCCCAAACCCGACTTATTGCCATCCATACAAACGGTCAACAAGTTACGCCGATAACTCTTTTGAATTGCAAAACTCAATCTTTTAAAAACAATGACTTCTTTTGCTGCTTCTAGCTACATGCATTATAAACAATACAACATATGTTTTAATAATGTGTCTCATTTATACATTTTTCTAGTCGATAAAACATTGTTTTTCACATGTACTTACCTTAGTTAAAATGATAGTATAAAGAGTTAGTTGCACAAATGGTCCATGTGAGTTGTAAAAAATAACAAGGGTCGAACTTTGAAAACTAACAAGTTTTGGATATGTAGTTTTAGTTTGTAACATTTACGAGATCTAACAATAACTTGTGTAATCAACATTTAAATAAAAAACGTTGCATATCTACCAACACTTCATCCACCATGTAATAAAAATCTTCTTCATCCAATTCTTCAACACTTTGTTCTTCATTAAATTAACTCTCACTAAACAAAAATATTCACTTAAAATGCCACTCTAAAAACATCAGTAACTCGCGCCACACCAAAACGCCCTCATCCAGATCAAATGAAAACGCCCGCTACACCAAAACATGTAGGGCATTTTCAACACCCTTGAGCCTCAATGCAGTCTTCTTATTAACCACATTGAGAATTGTTACTAATGTATAATGCAACTCAAAACAGGTAAAAACAAATAAAAATAAATAGGTTTACAGTATAACAAGTAAATTTTGAGTCTATTAAAATGTTAAAGTTTAAACAGAATATAGTTGGGGTTTTCAATTTTTTCTTTCTTAGTTCCATCCAAAATTGTCATCCTAGGATTGAGAGGAGAGACTATATGTTTGATTTAAAATACAAAAAGAAGTTAATGTTTATTGTTATATGTTATTATTTCTATATTTTATAAAATGAAAATTGATCCACAGTAAAATTAAATACAATATAAATTGAAAATAAAGCAATGAGTTATCAAGAGTTTCGGGGAAAAAGAAGGTTAAAAGTATTTTTGACAATCTCACTATAAAGTAGTAGATTAATCTATTTTTTAACTATAATAATATAAATGGTTTTCGAAAAAAAAATAAAAATAAAATAAAAATATCCCCTTTATTTCAGTGTAGAATTTCCTTAAATTGATTGCCTATGCAGCCACTCCACCTCCTACATTTTACTTTGTCTTTCTCTCATAAGAGTATGTCGAAAGTGAAACCATATTTAAAGGGAATGGTGGCGTGGCGCACAAATCTTGTGACTTACTCATGTTCTTGTGAATGTTAAAATGACCCATCATAGTTCCATATTTGTATATACCATTTGAGATTTATTTATTCATTTTCAAATATGAGTGAAAACAAATTTGTAATTCTTAGTATATTTTAACACTCATCGAGTAATTATGAGTAGATAATAATGTGGCAAACATATTCGGGATTCAAGACCCATAAAGATAACCGCGATTTATTTCAACTGAGTTTTAATAAAAGTTTGTGTCAAACCGAACTATGATACCACCAACAAACAATAAACCAATCTGAGTAGGTTTGATGGGTCGACCATATCAGTTAGTTTAAACATTAATTTATACGGTTTACATTTGAACCAAATATTATTGTCAAATCACTAGTGTGTCAAAAAAATTAAAACGATGAAGATGCTCATGATTATATTATATGCACGTAAGAAAATATTTAAAAAAACTACAAACAATAAAGGCTAAACGACCAATTCAAAATTTTAAAAACAAACCTGACCATTAAACCACCAAATTGTACAAACTAAACTAAGAAAAGCAATCATGAACCGAACCGTTTGGATCACAAACAAACTGATTTAGTTCGGTTTTGACGCTTAGACCAGTTTCAACTGTTTATGAATGCCCTCATGACAAATAACATTGGAAACCGTTGTTTATATATAAACTTATGACTTATTCTCTCTTACCACCAAATGTTTTAGAATGAAATATAACACGATCTTAAACGTTAGAAATATGAGATAAATAATCAGTATTATAAAACAAAAATAAAATAAAATAATAAAATGAAGTTATAATGGTTAAATGGGGACTAAAGAAGAGTGCATTAATTTGAGTTCGATCATGTTGTTCCCGCTTGTAATAATGGTGGAAGGCCAAATGGCCAATGCAAAGCCAAAAGAGGGTATCACACTATAATTACACACACACATATGCCATGAATACATATACTTTTAAATACTATTTATATTTATTTCATCACCTTTGCTGGCCCTTTAAGCAAAGCAAAGCCCATATTGCTGATCGTTTTCCCTTCCTATGAATCCATAATTTAGATTATTAAATTATAATGATCTCAAATCTCAATAATACAACTATTCATTACTTTCAGATTCACGCGAATTGTCTAAACATTAATCACTCAATTATGAAAATTATCTAAAAAGTTAAAGAAAATACTAATAAAATAATCATATAAAATGGTTGCAATATTAAAATTTTCGAGTGATCAACTATTTAAAATAATTACTAATAAAAATACTTAAATTAAAACTGAATTTCTTTTTCACTACTCGCAAAGTTTAGTTTTCCTAGGAGTTTAGTGTGTTAAACAGGTCAGGTCTCGTTCACGTGTTGACGGGCCAAAGAGGTGAAAAAAAAAGTACTTTTAAAAATTTAGTTCTCTAAGTATTAAATTCTAAAGAAAAAAGTTTACACTAGTTTTATTGTTTCACTCGTTATCTCTTTCATCTTTTAAATTTAGCATAAAACACTCATTCAGTTAAAGTTTAGAAGGGAACATGTGTAATTCTTGCTTTAATTAAATATATCTACAAAAATAAAGAGGTTTATAACCCGACTAATCAATGAGGGCGTCTCAAATTCAGCATGTTTTATTAAATGTGTGGACACATTCTACTCATAGGAGACCCGAATGCATGAAATTCAACGAATGCGTCGCCGATTTCATTTTTAATTTGCGTTATTTCAGATTTTCACGATCATAGTTAGCTTAATCCTCCCATATCAACAGATAAAGACACTACAATTGATTGGTATAAAAGTATTAGCTATTAGCATACACAAATAAATGTACATAAAAAAAGCCCCAATGATTTTGCTCCCTTTTCATGAGTTTAATGCTATCACAAAAATTGAGGCCTAAGCAACCACCAATACACAAGAAAAGATTACCCCCCCCCCCCCCCCCCAAAAACAATGTACATCATACATGTATATATATGCACCAACTCTTAAAGCATTTGTGTCACACTAATGCACAAAGCAACCTACAACTATACAATGAATTCTCTACTTGTTTTCCTTAGTTTTCTAACTATCATTTCCCTCACCACCACAAAAGCTCAAGAAAGAGCACCTCATGGGCTCGTTTACGAAAACCCAATGGCATTCTCGCCATCCGCCTACAACTTCTTCCATCCTAAAACAAACCCACCAAGCATTCATGGCTCGTGTGACGAGTCCAGTTGTGCACCGTTGCCCATGGCAGCAATGGTGCAGTCGAGTCTAGCAGAGGAAAGTAGACCAAGGAATGACAAGAGTGAGGATAGGGTTGGAGCTGGAGCCATTGCGGGTGTAATGTTTGGTTTTATATTTGTGGTTCTTTTAGCCATGGGTGTGTTCTATGTGGTGACCAATCGTAGAGGTTGCTCAAAGGGTGAAAGTACGATTCTACCCTCGGTTTGATTTGGTCATAGATAAGAGCATAATTAGTTTAGTAGATTATTATTATGTAATTTCTGCCATTGTCCATTTCTTGTTTTTGTTTTCAGTTTAATTTGAGATGTAACGTATTTATTAGTAGTAATTAATGCATGTTTGTGTGATTTTAAAAGATTGGAAATTAATTAACAAAAAAGAGGTCCCTGTTAACTTTCTCACGGATCCTCTTGAAGAGATTTTTATTAGTAATTATTTTAAATAGTTGATCACTCGAAAATTTTAATATTGCAACCATTTTATATGATTATTTTATTAGTATTTTCTTAACTTTTTAGATAATTTTCATAATTGAGTGATTAATGTTTCGACAATTCGTGTGAATCTGAAAGTAATTAATAGTTGTATTATTGAGATCATTATAATTTAATAATCTAAATTATGGATTCATAGGAAGGGAAAACGATCAGCAATATGGGCTTTGCTTTGCTTAAAGGGCCAGCAAAGGTGATGAAATAAATATAAATAGTATTTAAAAGTATATGTATTCATGGCATATGTGTGTGTGTAATTATAGTGTGATACCCTCTTTTGGCTTTGTATTGGCCTTCCACCATTATTACAAGCGGGAACAACATGATCGACCTCAAAGATTGGAAAGTAATGAATAGTTGTATTATTGAGATCATCTTAAAGGCCGAATCGGACAAAGTTGTTAAACACGAGAAAGCTTGTTTAGATAATCAACATGTCTTTCTACCATTTGCCTTTGATACACTTGGTTTCCTGGCCCCAGAGGCTGTGAAATTTTTGAGTAGGGTTCAACGCGTCGTACACGGAACCTCTTCAGCTTCTAGGTCCCAAAACTTCGTTTTTAGCAGGATTGACTTTGCTATTCAAAAGGGGGTTGCGGCGCAGCTTGTTGCCCGTTTGCCTGTCACTCTATTGTAATCGTTTTATAGTAAATTATAATGAAATTTACTTTAAAAAAAATTAACAAAAGAATTTATTCGGTTTAGGATGCATCAAGCCATAAAATGCGACTGTTGGGTTGGTATAACCAACGGTTAAAACTGTTTTATGATTCTTGAAGAATAAATGTCACAGAAACAATGGTCGCGAGTGGGGTCGGCCTATTTGGACTCTTTTAATCTTTAAAGTTTTATAAACGTAAAGTGTTTTGATCTATTGTGTAGTTGAGTAGACCCAATTCCCCAAATTAACATTTTATATAATTTTTTGAATTAATCCAAGTGTACACAACAATTTTATAGATCTACATTACAATTTTTCCACCAAAAGAACTATTTGTTTTTCTTGTTTAAACAATCAAAACCGGTAGACGGTACCGTTTCATTACATGTCCTAAAATACATACATATTGCTAATACGTTCTTTTTCATGCACTTTGTTGATTATGAATATATATGGGAAAATGGATGTTGAAGATTTTTATAACGTGAAGAAATTTTATGGATAAATTTGTATTTTAGTTAATTTTTTTAAATTTAAAACATTTTCAAACGTTCAAGAAATAAATAGGGAAATTGGATTTTAATAACTCAAAATATGACCTATTGTCCAATAACAACAATTCATACTTACATTTTGATCAATGATAATATCAACTTTTACTTTTGTTGTCAAGAACAATCTAGATGCAAGTCAAGTTTAATTCCATGGTGATTATGTTACAAAGATTGTTCTTAAAAACACACGTGAAAGTTAAGATGAACAACATTTAAAGTGCAAATATGAATTATTAGGCTAAGGGATATACACCAGTGGGCAACCCCCACTGTTCCTAGGTGACAGTCATATGGCATTCACCCCTTCACCGGTCTCACTTGGAACACCGCCCCCCTTTACCGGTCACGCGTGACCTGAGGCTACTGATGGCGCTCATTCACGTCAGTAAGCATTCGTGGTGGGCCCCATTGTATTGTTGGGCAACGGCACCTTAAAAAAATAAAATTGTTTTTATTATATATATTAATCACATTAACCTATTTCAACACATTTCAAACCATTTCAACATATATTTACCATTCTTCTCTTTCATATTTCAACTAATTTCAAACACATTTTAACTCAAAATGGATCCCAACTTTATCCCGGAGGTAGCTTTTTAGTTTATGGTTTATATATTTTTTTTAATTAATGTAATCGGTTTCACTTTTGAAATTTATGAATTTTAATTTATTTTATTAATTATTATAATTTTAAATATAAAAATTATATTAAATAAAAATGAAATATAGTTAATGTGTGAAAATATTGAATTATATGAACATAAATACTTTAATTTAACAGTGACATATCTGATGAATAGTATACGTTACGCCCCAATGTATATAATCCATCGTCAGTTAGGTATGAATAGTATACGTTACGCCCTAATGTATATAATCCATCGTCAGTTAGGTGTGACATAAGTAACTATCAATAAATTGTCTCTAATAAATTAGAAAAAACAATTACCATATATTGTCAATAACTAATCAAGTATGAAAAATAATTGTTATAAACAATGTTTCAAAGAATAAGTAATACTCCATTGTTCTTACAAATATTCAGTTGATAATATATGTTGGGTTGCTTGAGTATATTATCAGGTAAACGGGGCAATGACATCGGGTAATTATGTCGGGTAGTTGGGCATATTACAAAACTCGTACCCGTAACAAACCCAAACAAAATTTTAAAAGCAATCCCAAACACGTCTCTACCATATGGAACGGGTGTTACGTTTCCCAATGGAACGGGTGTTACGTTTCCCAATGGTTATGAATTTTGAGTTCCATGGGGTTTGGATTTTAGTGCCATCCGTATATATTAGTTTTTTTAAATATCAATGTATATTATTTAAATTTTAAAATTTTAGTAGTCGGGTTAATGTAATGGTATTAACTTATTTAAAAGTTGTTAATTTTTATTTGACTGTACCAATCATATTTTTATTTTAATCTTTCATTGAATCACCAGTATATGCTTTTCTTTTTAATCTTGAAAACTTAATCGTTAGACTAACGTGATGATGTCAACTTATTTAAAGGTCATTAATATTGAATTTTGAAAATTTAGCCGTTATATATCTACACTAGAGTTTTTTCTAACATACACTATTTTGAATTTTGGAAATTTAGCCGTTTGATTAACATAATGATAACAACTTATTTAAATTTTATTAACTTTATCCCATAACTTAAAGCGTTATATTTTATTAGTTTTTTTAAACAACAACGTATACTTTTTGAATTTTGAAAATTTAGTCGTTGGTTAACGTTAATGATATCAACTTATATAAATACCATTTACTTCACATCCGACTTTAACACAAGTAGTCTATCTTTCGCTCACCATTTCTAACGCTAGCATTGCACAAGTTATTTGCCTCATTTTCACTCCCTTTGTACAAAAGTTTCTTGATTTTTTTTTCCGTTTTTATCCTCTTCATCTTTGTTGAATTTGAGTATCCACCTTGTTCAACTGACGCTTACAACTCTAGAATCTAATCCATTCTCCAAATGCAAGTTGTATGAAGAAACTTGCGGATAGAAATCAATCCATGGCCAACAAAGTCTTTAAAGAAAAACTCAATATTCATCCGAATATTTGCAATTAACATACGTATGGATATATTACTAGAAGATCATTGGAGTTCGGCTACAGGCTTCGGGATCTACTATCTGACCCGGACATCAGTAACATACTAGACGAAAATATAACGAGTCATCAGTATCTCTCTATGGCGTTTAATTCATCTCTTATCTTTAGGGTTTCATCACAATTGATGAAACTTAGTCTTTAGAAGTTTCACATGGTTGTTAAGTTGTATCTTTATATAAGTAGTAGTACCACTGTAGGTCTGTAGTATTTTTTGTTCTACAATTGTATTGGCGACTATTTCGAATCTTACCACATTGTTAATGATTGGGTTTTTGGTACTAATTACAACTGTAAGCTTTCATGATTTTTATTGTTTTGTGTATTTATTTTCATTTGATGAGTGCTTGTGACATGATCACTCTATATGTGTATAATTGTGGAATAAGAATACAAAAAATCACTTTGGATCATTCCAATAAAGTTGAAGTCGATTACTCAAGTCACTTGTTGGATCGGCAATAGTGAAGTGATGGTTATGCTGATTGGTCAGAGTTATCGGTTACCTATTTACTTCATTACTACCGTTGATTATCTTTTTTTTTTAAATCTTTAATAATAAAAAAAAGGATCCGATTACAACAGAGATGTAGGTAAGCGGGCAACAAGCTGCACCGCCACCCCCCTTTTAAATGGCAAACTAGATTATCTTTATATGGATACATGATTATCATATTAAGTTTCATAACGTATCGATAAATGATATCAATATTAATTGTTTTCAATTTCCAAATATTGCTTCACAAACTTTGTGCAAATAGATCTGACTGTATCACACTTGCTTTTCAAATCAACTGCTTATATACACAATTGTATATAATAATACCAATTTGCAAACTTATATATATATCGTAATATCATAACTAATGAGCAAAGACACCAGTTGTAATCAAACAAAGCTAAGCCCAAGAAAACAAAAAGATACCCAATTTAATTTCAATTTGAATTTGAATTAGTATTAAATAACCCTCGGATTTAGGTTGATATTTAATGTGCTTGTTTTTGCAAAACATTCTATTTATTTAACATTCTATTTATTGTTCTAGTATTATACATTTTGCAAACTTATGTTTACTCACCAACTACTTGTTTGTTGACTCATTATTTTTATGTATACAAGATACTACATATACACATGTTTGAAAAATTGCTCAAGTGAAGGTCTCCTAGTTTACCCAAGAAATATCATAACTAATGAGCAAAGACACTAATTGTAATCAAACAAAGCTAAACCCAAAAGAAAACAGAAAGATACCCAATTTAGTTTTAATTTGAAT